>NC_026157.1:4802583-4907180 GCF_000512975.1 Sesamum indicum
AAAACAATGGCGTGGTTTAACCAATTGCCCTTAGGATCCATGAAGGCCTTTGAGCAACTGTCGCCAGTATTTTCTACACCACTTCGGGGTCAATAAGCGGTACCCTGAGAACGCGTCATATCTATTCACTATAGACAACGAGAAACTGAGAGCTTGAGAGAGTATGTTCAATGTTTTTCCGTAGCCGTGCTCGAGATTTCCTACAAAAATCCAGAACTCCTAGCAAGCATCATGCAACAAAATGTGAGGAAAGAAAGATTTAAAGAGTCGATTGCAGGAAAACCCCAGCAACCCAGGAGAAATTATTGTTGAGGGACGAGAAATATATAAGGATCGAAAAATCGGCAGGCTCAAGATCTATGACTCTACTAAGACGGAAGTAGGGCGAAGAAGAAGGTATGATACGCTTTAGGACGGAAGGGAGTGGGCGAGAACTCAAACACTTGCGCGTGAATGATTTTGAATCAATATATCCCATTAAAAGCCCACAACGGAAATCCTCTCAGTGGCAAAGCAACAAGGTTTGGTGTGATGGCCCTTCCCTATGAAAGACAACTCCGAGAGGATGAAATCTAACAAGTATTGTCATTTTCACAGAGATTGAGGCCATAGCACCTAGGGATGCCACCATTTAAAGAACGAAATTGAGAGACTCAAGGGCATGTTGTTGCGGAAGGACGCATTGTGGCTCGCATTGAGATGAAGAAAGATCAGGAGGATAACGAACAAAAAAAAACAACTTTTCTACCACAGGAATTATTGGAGTCATCTCGAGAGGCCCCGCTAGGGAAGACTCAGTGCGAGCAAGGAAAGACAAATTTAAGAGAAGCAAGTAAGGCAGCCAAAAATGTTGTGCGCAATGAAGTCGCGTCAATAGACACTTGATGAAATTCAACAAGAAAAATCTTCCCAAGAAGAATGGGGGAAAGACACAACAGGAAGAAATAAAGAAAAGAAAAATCAAAGAGGCATACATGGAGACCATATAGAAGGCGGATGTGGCAAAGATAGAAGGAAGCGGGACTTGTCATCTGCAAAAACTAGAAGCCAACCCAACATGATTGTTAGAAGAAAGCAAACCTTAGGACTATTAAATGTAATTTACCAAACCATAAAAGGTCTCTGTGTAATTAACACCAAAGATCATGAAAAGAGAATGTAACTATCCCCATTAATTATTACTAGTGAATAATTATTACACATATTAAAATTATAAAATTTATTATGATCGTGACAAAATAAAATTACTTGTTATCACTTACTACATATGTCAATAATCCATTATTGTGATAATATTGTTTATCTTATAATCCATAATTTAAAAATACTTTTGTAAGTGATTTATGATACTTGAACGTTGTTGTAGCACATTATAATATGGAGGATTAATTACACTTAAACTTTTCTAAAAAAATAAAATTATACTTTTTTCCGAAAAAAATTTAAAATTACACTTACACCCATAAGAAAATTTACCATTTAGACCTGACTTTATTTCGTTAGGGTTTGAAACGTCAAAAAAATTACATAAACTTTCATTTTTATCCCTCACTTAACATTCCTATTGTAATAATCTTGTACTTACAAGGAAAAAGAAAAGTCATGATATTAATCTTACTCCATATATATATAATTACAATTTATCACTTTATAAGTACAAAAAATATACATGAGAACATTAAATGAAGGCCAAAATTGAAAATTTATGTCATTTTAATTTGTTGTCGTCAACATTTTTCGTTCAAACCCTAATAGAAATAGGTCGGGTGTAAAATAGAAAATTTTCGAAGGGCATATAAGTGTAACATCAAAATTTATTGGGGAGGAAGTATAATTACACATTTTAAAAAAGGTCTAAATATAATTAACCCTAATATTGAAATAGAAATTATTTAAATGCATTGGTGTGTCTTTCTTTTTGTGGGGTGGGGGGGGTTGTTGGTTGTAAAAAAGCTATAAGCCAAGAAATCAAAGGGTGTAAAGTGGAATATTGATACAAGTTGGTTATAATTCCCTTTTTGTTCCACCACCATCATCATCATCTCCAAAGAATAACTTTATGCTGCAGAATTTGTTGCCCCCATCCACACTCCCTTTACACTCAATTTGGACACCTTTATTATGCATGGGACAAATTAAAATAACGGTCTACTACTGCTACATATGCTACCCTATCCTAGATAAGAATGGAATGAAATAATATTAATTTTTAGAGTTAATGTGCTTGTAAGAATCTTGAAGGGAAGTGGGGTGTAATAAATTAAGAAGGTAAAAAAGGAAAAAAAAATTCTTATAATATTTGGCGTAATTATAAATATCCGTATGGAAAAGTATCAATACCCTCTTATTTTAATATTCGTCTAACAACTAACCAATTCATTAGTTTCTGTTAGATTTTTGTCTATTTTTCATAGTGAACTGACCAAAATATCATTGTGGACTATGATTTATAATTTTTACTTATTCTTTTAAAAAACTTAATTTGTTCACGAACTAAATCGATTATTTCTTTAAAATCTTTTAAATTTTTTCATCAACGTTGTCTGATATTTTAATTCATTTTGAAAGAGAAAAAAATACGAAGTTAACAATTCCAGGCATAAATCCAAGAATTATATAATTTCATCAAATAGCATGGAGTATCTATAATTTTTCAAATAATAATAGAAGATATATAATTATGTCAAATTTTAAGGGAGCTCGTGTATATATATATATATATATATATTCCAATGCTAATCTTTGAGGGAATTGCTTGATTGATGGGCTAAAAGGGCTTTTCACTGTCACTTTCTCCTCCCCAAATTTTGGCAGTGTGGGTTTGTCTTTGCTTGCTGAGAAGAAAGAATGAGAATATTTTGCAAGTGGTATTGTATTTTTCTTTTTTCTTTTTTTTTCAGTTTTCAAATGACCATCATAAGATAAGGTGGCTTTTACCTTTCATTTTCTGGCTAAATTCTCAAAGAAACCAAAGGGAGTTTTTCCAAGTGTGTTGATCAAAATTTGTTTGAATTGTTAGTTTTTGTTTTTGGAATTAGTTGAAAAAATTATTAAAAATGGATGAAGAGCTGTTTAAACGATTTTGGAGAAGACCAAATTTCCAACAGATGACAAATTGTATTTTAATAGTAGTTGTTTTATATTAAAATAAAGGTTGATCGATGATGGTTTTAACGAGTTGGATTTTAAATCCATGCAAACTTGAATTTTCGGATGTATTTTAATTATTTGGATCATTTTGAAAATGGGTTATAATCAATCCTAAATATAGTGAAAGGCGTTCTACATTCTTCTTACGATAATTATACTCTCATCTCCGAGAATTAGTGTAATTATATTTATATTTTTTATTTTAAAAAATTATATTTAATACCCTAATTTTGCTTTCGTCTAATAAATAAGTTCCTTCATTACTTAAAATTTACCAAATTTGTTAATATTAACAAAAAAAATCAGGATAAAAATCTATATTTACCCTCGATTGACTTATTGTTGAATTGCAGGTCAAATAAATATTTTTATGACCAAATTATCCTTATGTATTTTTGCATGTTAATACATGTGAGGAGTTATATATTCACCATTACAAGGATAGTTTAGTCAAAAATAAATTATTTAACCTGCAATAAGTATGGTCAAGGGTAAATTTCAATTTTTTTAGTAAATATCAATAAATTCAGTGAATTTTAACTAACGAAAGGACCTATTTGTTAGACGAAAGCAAACCTCAAGTATACTAAAAGTAATTTTTCAAACCACAGAGGATTTAAGTATAATTATATCAAATCTTGGGGAAGGAGAGTGTAATTATTCCATCTTTTTATTATAACATTTTTATGAAATTTCAGAATCAAGAACCTTATTTATAAATTATTTATCCATTTCTGAACTTTAATAAATAAATTACAAATTTATACACAACATTGTAGGCTCTATGATGAATTTTGGAGTCTTGTATAATAAAGAGGTTGTGAAGGGAGCAGATTGCAATAATCCCACCAAGAGTAATCCATGAATCATGGATCATGTTTCCATCCTTTTCAATAATTAAAGTAATGCATCAAAAAGTCAAAAAATAATAAGAAAACAACTTCAACCATTCACATTCACAACAAAGAAGGGACAACTGTGATAATACCTTTCCCAAACTTATACAAAGAGTCTAGTCCTTAACAAGGTTACACTTTTTTTTAATTTTTTTCTAAGTAATCTGTGTCTAGAGGGGGGTTTGGTGCAGACAGTGGTGAGGCCAAAAATTTAGTTTATTTCTATCAAATTTTAATTAATTAGATAGTAAATATAATATTCAATTCAAAAAAAATTAAATTATTGTAATAATCATTACAAATTAAAAAAATTCAAAATATAGTACAATTGATTCTTATAAATGATTATTCTGAAAACGAGGACAGCTTGTAATTTACAAGTAAGAGGAGTTTTTATAAGAATTATAACTTAGTGTTGAGAAAGACACAAGATAGCAAACTTTTCTTCTTGATTAAGTGGAAATCGCGTGGTTCTAATTAGTGGAGAGAGACTAAATTAATATGAGAATATTGAAGAAATAATTTTTTAAACAAGTTCATGTAAATTTTGATTATTATTTTTACTGATAGACAAGAAGTTCAGACCTAAAACTTGATAGGCTAATGAACCAAGCCGAAGCCAAGGCCTGTGCCGCTAGGGTTTGACGGGACTTGGTTTCGCCCCTGGCTGCAGATTGAATTTTATTTTAATTTCTACTTCATTCAACATAAACACATCACGTGTATAAATTTTTTTTTCTAAATAAAATACATGATGTCATTGTTATACGCATGGCTTGTGTATATGGAGTACAAGATGGAATAGAGTTTGCAACAAAAAATTCAATCTGATTTGTTTGATCCCCACCCCTTTACTAATAAAATCTCAAATAAGTATAAATGGTTTAGCGTAAGTTCTACACACGTCTTAGGTCGAAATCTAATATGCGAGACTTCTAACATCTCAGTTCTGGTATTCTTTAATACACATCCCCAAAGGTCTTATGTTCGATAAATCTGAAGTACTGATGATCACAAGTTTGATTTTGCTTATATATTTGTAGTTTTGCAGCGTACTTTTTTCTTCAAACGTGTTTTTTGCATTTCAAAAAACAAAATTATTTGATTGAAAGTGATACATTCTTATCAATTGAGCTAATAAAAATTGGCCTAATAATATCTAGGGCAAGGGAGTGGGAGAGTTGGCTCTTGAGAAGTTGAACAGTCACTCTTTTTCTTACAAGGCATAGAATGAGTCAAAATATGAGTTACATATTTTCCATGGATGGATGGTTGGACTCATTAATGTAGCAGTTTAATGAAACTCCATGTGTCCTTTGGCAGACATAAATGTCGAAGATACTTCTTTGTCTTCACAGTTCAACGTCCCTCTACTGCATTAAAAGTATGAACAAACAGACTATATATAGCTAAGAGTTACCAACCAAACCACCTTGAATTTTCAGAAAACTACATCATCTGAAAATCACAAACCTTGACTTATAACCCTTAATTACCTTGTCAAAGTCTTACCTAACAAGAAAAGTTGTATATCTATAGCAACATCATTGTTAGTACTATGAGATTTAACGTAAATTTTAGGGTAAACTACATCAGATCCCTAATATTTGCCATAATTACAAATATTGTGTTGTTATTTGAAATATTACAAATTATTGGGATTAACAATTGTCTGATTATATTTTATATTTTCAACGAAAAATTCGGTGTACACCAAAAAAATAAAAGAAAGAAAGAAATGGTAATAACCGAAATTCAATCAGACCTACTAATTGAATTTGGTATTGAGTATAACATTTCGGCTATAAAAAATTCGATTTAGTTCAATTCTATTTTACCAAACGAATACTTCTTTTATATGTCAACTCCAACCATTTTACATTTCTACCCCCTCATTCTTGTTGCATAGGCTTATGAAAGCCATATTCCACAAATGTTTAGAAGATTATATTTTTATCATTCTTGAATGACTCCTTTCAAGACTGAAAATTCGTTGTTCGTACTAGATTTGGTCGAATTAAATTAATTAGTAATATATTTACTATGTAATTGATCATTTTTTTTAATTATATATCAATCACAGAGTAAATGTATTGCACTTGCCATATAATTGATACGAGTTAGAAAGCCAAATTTGAGCTAGAATTTCCATTCCAGGACGGCTCCATTTTGATGTCCAATAGGGAAAACTAGCTTAGATTGAATCTAGTTATATTTGAACTGATTATATGATAACTACATTATTAATCACGTAATAAACTTATAACTCCAATCAAATTTATTTTAGCACTTGTGTTATAATTATTGTATAGTTCAAAAAAAGTGATCAATCACATAATAAATATATATAACTTATTTTGTGATTAATTTTATTCGAACAAATCTTATTTGAATAAAAAAATTTGTTGTAGCCACAGCATCTAGATTTTACCCTCAAGATCTCATAAGGTTTATGATTGATCAGAAAGGATTTTATCCACCAACATGAAAATGAAAATAAAGATTAAAAGCAAGAACAGAACAAGATAACAAGAAAGCACACCATAATTTATACAACAACGAGAAGAAAAGAGTACAAGTACAATTCATAACATAGCCAATCTCCTCTGGTCATGCATGGAACAAAAACCAACCAGCAGACCAAGATCCAGAGATTCTTACATTACAACATACTATCAACAACATAAACCTAGTCCAAACCCTTCCAGACCATCTGCATATGTCAAAAAATCCATTGCAGATGCCAGAAACTGACTCTACGCTTTTAACCTAAATACCAAGAAAATCTAAAGCATCAAGAACTGCTACTATTATATAATTATAGAGCTGCCCAGTCAATCTCAACTGAAGGGTACTTTTGCAACAAGAAATTATCGAATCCGTCGAACGAAGGCTCGTGGAAATCCAGGAGAGTGATGTCGGATTCCGGCGAAGCTGAACCGGTCCATGACGCCTCCTCGGAGGGCGAAGGAGAAGCTGATGAGGAAATTGAGGACTCCACCTTCACGGTTTCCTTAAATCCATCGTTCGATGAATCATCCGATGAGCTTTCGATCTTGGGAACACTGGACTTTTTAATTTCATGCTCCTGCTTAGAGACAGAACAGGGTTCTTCCCCTGAATTTTTCCCCTGTTTCTGCGAATTGGCCAAGTTTTGACAAATGGCTTGGAGCTTCGCGTCGACAGAGGAATGCAGGGGCTTGAAGTCGCTGGAATCCCGACATAATTGATGCCTGAGGTGAGGGAAATTGAGCCTTGCAAACTCTCCTCGTAGCTTGTAAGCTGCTTTATCGTAAGCCAAGGCAGCATCCTCGGCGGTGTCAAAGGTTCCAAGCCAAAGCCTGGTTCTGTTCTTAGGTAGCCTGATTTCAGCAACCCATTTGCCCCAGTGCCTCTGCCTCACCCCCCGGTAAAGCTTTCCGGGTTTGGAGGGAGTTCCGGGCTGCTTCATCAGGACAGGCTTCGGGCCAAGAAAGCTGGAGAATGAGTTGCCCTGATGCTGCAATTGACTGAATTTGTAACTCTGTTGTTGTTGCAATTGCTGTTGCTGGAGGTGAAATTGGGCCTGGATTTGGAGGATCTGAGATGGGGTGAGTTGGTTTAGACCAATAGTACTGACTGTTTGCTCATCTCCCAATTGGCTAAAACTGGAAAACCCTGGAGAAAAGATTTGGGTTCTTGATGGGACTGAGCTGAAACCAGTGTACATATTGGGCTGATCACAAGAAGAGGGAAAGGAGAAATAATCAGAAGAAGAAGAAGAAGAAGAAGGTGAAGGATGAGAAGGAGAAGGAGAAGTAGAGAGAGAAGTTGAAGAAGAAGAAGGAGAAGCACTTTTCATAAAAGGTTGAAGTGCTTGCATAAGCTCCTCTCTGAAGGGATCTGTGGAGAAACTGCAAGAACCATATATATCTATAGCTGCTGCCATGATTTCTTACCAAGAAAAGACCTGTTTCTTATACCAAAACTAAAGAACAGGTGAAAACACAAACAAAGGATCAAAGAGGTTTCAAAATAAGCAACCTTTTTCAACACCTTCAAGAACCCTATAAGATCAAACCTGAGGGACAGAGAAAAACAAACCCTCCAAGCTTGATGATTTGATCAAAGACAGAACAAACTTTACACTAACCAAAAAAGAAAAACAAAGCGATCTCTATTCTGAATCACCTGGCTTTCAAAACAAACAAAGACGCCCTTACGGGGTTTGCTTTTTTGCTTTGAAATTTCTTTCAAAAATTCAAGAAAAAAATCAAACCCTGAAAATCTTGATTTCTTTAAATTTTTTTGAAAGACAGACGATGACAGAAAGGGATCCAAGAAGCGGGGTGTAACAGAGAAGGGGGGGAAGGAAGAAATTTTGAAGAAAACGCTAATGGAAAAACGCTCTTTTTTTTTCTTTTACTGGTGGCCTCACTGATTTCTTTTCTCTATGCTAATGGTGGGGGAGATCTCTGTATATAAAGGCCAAGGGGGCCGTGGCTTTCTCTCTCTTCATTCATTTTCTAATCTGGGTTTTTCCCTCTCTACCCAAATTCTATTCTTTTGCCTCAAAATTCCTCTTTAGGTCATCCTATCTCTCTGCAACCAATGAGGCGGAGACACGTACGGATTTGCCCTTGCGGAACTGGCAGGTGTGAGTTTGTATCGGTACGTGGCGAGTTGGCAATGGGTGGAGATTTGGTTGACTGGTAGTAGGCAGTCACTTTCAGGCTTAAGAAATTAATTACCGCGTTTTTGTCCTGTCTACTGTATTTTATGACACCTCAGTATGATGAAAATAAGAGAGGGTGTGACCTCCTGTTTTGGGGACCATGATTCATTACCTAACGTCGAGCAATCTGGACCATTGAATGTGCATCATCGCATTATCTTCCTCTTGTGGACCCTTTTTTTTCTTTTTTCTTATAAAGAAAAATTCTAATTCCAATCAAATATATATAACTCTTAAAAAATAAATATCCATTCGGGTTTCGACTTACTTTGATTGGTCCTGCACACTTATATTCAAAATTTTGTCCAACCACACAAAAGTCTTACAATTATGTCCGTCCCCAACTCTCATTTGAATGAAAAATACAGTTTGTTGTCACTTTTTCATCTTGACTATAAATCTCTACGTAAAATTTAAATTAATTATATGATAAATAAATTAGATTAAAAAAAATATATATAGTCTAAAAAATATAATTTAAAATATTTTTTCATATTTTTCAAAGTCCAAATAACTTATCAAAACCAATGTAATTTACTCCTTATAAAAAAATAGTAATAAGCAAAAAAGTCCCTTTAGAGGAAAACAAAAAATACGCTAACTTCTTGAAATTTTAGAAAGAAGCTCACTAATTTCCACGCCAGCAGATCATATGGTCGATTTTTTAAGAGTTCAGGAGGAGAGTTCATGAGGTCATATTACTATTTAGCATGATTTTTTATTATTATTATGTTATAATTATAAGTATTTTTTATTAAAATTAATAATTATTTAACAAATCCACTATAGTAACAATATTAGTAAGATGGTATTTATTAAATTAACGTTCACTTCAAGAGGATATATTCATAAATTTTTAGATACCGATAGAGCATTCAAATTTTAAATGAATCCTTTATAACTTATCATTCTTTTTTAAAAATAAATATAAATTAATTACAACAATTTCTGTTGAAAATCAATATTTAACAAAAATAATTACAACAATCATACCCTAATCAATAATATTAAATAAATTAAATCTAATCGACACATACTATTAAGTAGACAACACCAATTATACAATAGACACAGCATCCAACGGCTAAGACAAGATTCAAACCCATAATTTCTAAAGTCATAAAACCTCAATTTCACCAATCTCATATGCTATAATTTACGCTTCTTATTGTTAATATTTTAACGAGAGAGTACTTGTCAAATGCGGCTGCAGGGAACTACTCTACTCCGCGTACATAGGATTCCACCTCCCTATTTTTCATTCTTATCCTCACCAACGCCCATCTAATCTTTTTATAATTGCCTTGTCTAATCCGTCATTAACATATTAATAGTACACATTAATTATTATTTAAGATAGATAGATAAATTAACTGTGAGACAAACGAGATGGGCCCCCCACCCCCACACACCATGATGCCAAAAATTAAAATTAATTAATTATTAATAGTTTAAATTTACCTTATACCAAAAAAAAATTAAATAAAAAGGAAGTGACTATTAAATTTACTTGCTCTTATACCTAAAAACTTTGTCCATAAGTGGAAATTTTACACTATTCTTTTGAATATTATTTAAATTTTGGTACCATCTGTTTGATGTGAATATAATTATATCACAACATTAAAACATTTGAACTATATTATATATTGTGATGGCTCTCCACCATTCTTCATAATATTTAAATAAATTGTATTTCACGTCCCGCGATAAATTATATTGTGTTGTCACTATAAATGTATGTATCAAGAAATTATTAATGCCACTTACTTATTGCTCCGTACGATTTACCAATAATTTTATGATAAATAATTAGCATTCTAATATAAATGTAAAGATATACTCTATGAATAATCGCATATTTTAGAACTTTTTAAATTTATTGAGTGACGTTAATTACAGTCACCACCATTGATCCAAACATGCTATTGTGCAGAGATTGCTTAACAAAAGTATTTACAAATCACTCACCAATACATAATATCATGGTATCACGAATCGTTATTTGTAAGTAAAATTAACCAATCTTGTTTACATGGACTGGTTGCCGTGGCATACCTTTGGTATGTATAGATACTAAATAATCTTTTACATTTATAAATATATTATCAATAAACAGCGTGGAGCGCGGGCCGAGTGTGTGTGTATGGGAGGTCTAAAGTCAAATATCGGGCGGAGAAGGGAAGTTAATAGTGGGAAGAAGAAGACAGGGCATCGTCAATTGCGGCGACGCCAGTGAGTTCGAGAGAGTTGTTGGGGTCATTCAATCAACAAGTGTTTCTAGAGATTTGCGAAAGGGCAATTTTGGGTCACTCATTTAAATATTTATTACAGAAATTTCCTACGCCATTAAATATTTTCATCTAATAATAAAAATAAAATGTTATTACAAGTTAAATTTTTTGTCAAAATATGTGGTGAAACTATGCGTACGTCTTATTCTGTATTTATTTTCAAAATAACTAAATTCTTCGTTCGTTCGTTGTACTGTCAAATATTTATTGAGATTAATGTTGTTGCGTACGACTAGATTCAATTTTTCTTCTAGCTAGATGGAAATAAGGTCAATCTATATAAATACACGCAAATTTTCTTGACAGATATGTGAAATAATGTATTTATTTTCTCTTTTTTTAATACTCTGTTTGTTTATGTTTTTATTTTTAGTTTTCAGTTTTTGAAATAATAATTAGAATAAAAATATATTTATTTGTATGTATTTTTATTATAAATATATTAATATATTAAAATAGTTTAATATAATATACAACCACATTAATTAATTTAAATATTTTTTTATTTCACACAGATACGTATACAAATTTCCAATTTGTTGTTAGTTTTCATGAATTGATTGATGATTTGCACATGTGATGATATATTTTATGTTTTCAAAAAAAAAAAAGAAAAGATATAGAAGAAATGCTTTTGAAAAAAAAATCATAAAAAGAATAACTTATTGAATAAATGGAAAAAAAATGATATTATGAAAGCAAGTTTTATTTTTAATAAAAAAAATGCCGGCATCTCTAATAAGGCATTTTCCATAATTAGTTTTAAAGTAAATTACAACGAGCTCTTCTAAAAATTGACATAATTATGAAGACCCCTTATTATTTGAAAAATTATAAATGTATCTATGGTGTTTGATGAAATTAAATAATTTTTAAATTGAGGTATGAAATTATAAATTTTACCATTATTTGTAAAAAAATTAAAAAATTTGTAAATAAATCGGAAGATGTGGATCAAAAAATTTGACCCATAGAAAAATTTCATAATTTTTAAAAATAAGTAAATTATAGTTTATAATTCGTAAGGGGGTAATTGTTACTACAGAAAATGAATAAAAGCCTAATAAAAACTAACTAAATTGGGGCTAATTATTAGACAATAGTTAAAATCAGAAAGGTATTAATAATTTTGTAACAACAAGAGGGTATTTGTAATTATGCCAAATTTCAAAATAAAATTATTATGATTTACTCTATTTTTTAAGAAATGTCAAATACATCATCAATAATTCAAACAATAGTGCAATAATATCAAATTATAGGTAATGATAAATTACGAAAGATTTATATAAATCAAGATAAATATCCATAAAAATAACCATTTTTATATGTAATAATTTATTTATTTTTATGAGTTTATATTGAATAATTCAAGTTGTAGATAATTCCAATTTCTCTATTAATCGAACAAAAAAGTAAATAAAAATAGTGCTCTTTGAAGCAAAAATCACATCGCCTAATACTCATTAATTCGAATTTTTTCACATTTTAGTTTATTTATAAAAATCAAACATATAGAATATATTTTTATTTAATATGTACGTAAAATATAATAAAAAGATCAAAATTGCTAGTATGAATAATTTGTAGATAATAATATATTTTATTGGGGAGGGAAATATAATTTTGGAAACGTTTGGGGGTCATAATTGAATGTACAAAAAGTTGGAAATAATTGAGGAGCGGCCTATGATTGGAAGCCGAAGGCCAAAAGTCAAAAAATGAGAGGGGGCGCATGCGTTGCCCATAAGTTGCGTGAGAACGAAGCAGGTTGAAAGTGGGCCCCTTTTTTTGACGCGGAGTTCTCTTTGGAGCCACGCATTGTGGGGCCCTCCGCCGCTATTCTATTTGCATGAGCAAGATTTTCTTTTTGTTTTCTTGTGGGATTTTTGATCATCAAATCCTACTTCTTTGTGGTGCCCTCAAACTTGTTGACTAATATTATTTTGAATTATATTATATTTTGTCATTCGAATTATATTTATTATTAATTTTATCAATTAATAATTTTTTTATGTCAATTCGTTGTTTCGATTTTGCGAAATTCACAATTTATCTCGTCTGATTATTTTTTAATTTAATTTTTTTTCGAAAAAATATCATATGCAATGCACAACATCTCATCTAAACATCACATTGTCCTTAAATATCGCATATAAACTGCATGTAGTATTTTTTCGATAGAACATTTGATCGAAAACAGTTATATAGTGACTTGCAAATTTCACAAAATTAATGTAATAAGTTGACATTAAAAATATGTATATTTATATTTAGATGACAAAATATAAAAAATGTGCATAATTTAAGTACTAAAATGTAATATACCTTATTTTTTTTAATAAAAATAATTAATTTTATTATATAATATATTATCAATATATTTAAAATGCTAATGCTAATAATAATAATAATAATAATTACATAACAAATGAAATAAATGAGATAATAAATTACTATATAAATAGACATACACCTATACATATAATAAGACTCAAACCAAGACTTTCTGCTAAGTGAAGAATTTTAAGGTTTCAGACCTGTCGTTGAGGCAACATTAGCTCGATTCTAAGTTGCATCGAAGTTGTAAACATTAAATTTTATTTTAGAATAAATTAGTATCTATTGTACGAAAATAAAATTATAAGTATTGCCCAATATTTTTTTGGACTTTGCTATGTTTTAGAAATATTTTAAAGAAACTAATAAAACTTTCATTCACATTTTACAAGCATTTTTGATCTAATTACTTCTTATGTATGTGATATAAGTTCGAAGTCGATTTGGTCAAATCACTACTTAATGAAATTGTAGATGTAGGGTAATTTTGGCCCAACTTTGGGAAATTTGATTTTCATTTAAATAATTTCTATGATCATTGGTTTTGTAAAATATTATTTAGTAAAAAGTGAATTTGAATCAATTAATTTTATAAATTCATCTTATTGGTTAAAAAATTTTCAAATTTTAACTTGTACAAAACGCAGACTATTGCGTTTGCACAATCCAAAAGTAATTATACCTTGCATTGACAAACGCTTGCAAAATCACAATTGACCACAAGGGATTCTACATATTTGTTTGATCTGATTTGGTTTGAACCTCATGATTTTGTTTTAAAAAGACTTCCTACAATAAAATAAAGACCTTAAAACTTATAAATTACTCGAACCATCTGTTAAATCTATGCTCATCACACGCTATTTTTATAGGGAGCTAATCATGTAGCATGTGTCCGTTATTAGTTGTAAATGAGGAATTTGATTAAGTCAAAAAATCAGATAATACGTCGTATAATAGGACATTGATTGAGACTTATATAAAATCAGAGCGAATAATACCTCATGCTACGAGGTATTCATTAAATCGAAAGCTGCACATAAATAAATTATATATATATATATATTTTGCCGGGGGGGGGGGGGGGGGGTTAAAAAAATAAATGTTCTTGTAGTATTAACTTGTAATTAATAGGAGATAAGTGTACTATGAAATTGATAGTAGTAGAAGGGGCCATGTGAAGATTTTCTTGAAATTGGAGAATTATGATTTATGAATTATTGTCAAACAAGAAAAACAATTGTTTGGTACGCATTGATGCTCTTACCCATGTGAAGTTTGCACGTGACTCACCCTTAATATGCCGCAACGCTGCACGTGCCTTTTGATATTTTTCATGTACAGACACAAATTAAAATTAATTAAATGAATGATTCGAGTTGAATCCAGCGTATCATTGAGCCAAATTTGTTTGTATTATTATTGAATTTTAAAAATTGAGTTTACGTTTAAATTTAATTTAATTATTAATCTAATTAAATTCAAAAACGAGATTTAATTGGATCAAACATTAATCGAACTCGAGTAGTTTGATATTTTTAATTATAATTTTTTTATTTTTGCAGTCTTATCAACTAATTCAAATATATTCTCATTTTTATACAAAATTGAAAAACACACATTTTTCATAAAAGTAGAAGATGAATACAAAACCAAACATGGCATCATAAACTCACCCAACCACCACCTAAGTACCCAATTTTATTGGGTTTGTACCATGTACCAAAATATATTACTTGATAAAAGTGGATACCCGACCCAAAAAAACCCAAAATACCCGACCCACGTCGATCCCTAGGTGTAATTACACGTAAAGTTTGTATAGTTTGAAAAATTACATTTAATACTCCTGCGATTTGCTTTGTCTAACAAATAAATATTCCTACTAATTAAAATTTATCGGATTTGTTGATATTAACAAAAAAAAACTAGATAAAAATCTATATTTACACCGTATTGACTCATTAATAATTTATTACACGTCAAATAAATTTTTTTGATCAAATTATCCTAATACATCTTCACATGTTAATGCATGTGAGGATGTAACTTTTCACCGTTATAAGAGTAGTTTAGTAAAAAAAGAAAAAATATTTAACCTGCAATAAATCAGTTATAAGTCAATCGATGATAAATATAAATTTTCATTCAATTTTTTTTATTAATATGAACAAATTCAATCAATTTTACTTAAAAAAATTATTTTTAGATAGAAGTAAAATATTAAATATAATACTTAAAATCATTAAAAATTTGTAATTATACCAAATTATAAAAATAAAAAAAAAGAGTGTAATGATGGCAAGAATCTGTTGAATTGCACCGCCCGTTTCCACTATTTAGTCGGCGTTGCGGCAACCCATCATGCGTTTTCAAGTGCGCCAATGCAGATCAACTGATCAAACTAGCGACTACCTTTTTTCAAGAATTGGATAATCCACATTCCACTATTACTATTATATATGTTTACAACATAAACCCTTTCTCCAAACCTTTCATTTTTTCTCTTAATCATTCTCCCAATATGCTCCATTCTGTTTGCTATTATATATTTGATGGAGGAAAAAATATCGAAAATACGGATAATATGGAGAGGGTTACGATGAAAGCTGGTATTGAGATATTGTGCAGTGTGCTGAATAGCAATCCACTTAATACAAATTCAGTCGATCTCACTTTTTGACAATATTAGTATGATATGCAAATGTTGACCCTGTTTATCTAATAATATAAAATAAATCATCATATTTTTGCATCAAATAACGTTCAAGAATTTTACGAAAAAATACGTTTTTTTTTTTACTGATGTTATTACTGAATTGTTAAAAAAAAATGTTTTTATACACTTTTGTCTGTTGGGTATTTATTTTTATTTTATTTATGGTTGAAATTGATATTATGAATTTTTAAACATTTTTTTTTTTTTGCTGTCCATCCTGAAACCCTGATTTTCAAAATGATCACATCCTTTATGTATATATATTTAATGTATATGTTCCATAAAATTAATATATATATAATAAGGCATAACACAAAATTTAAAAATATCACTAATTTCATGAAAACAAGTCAACTAAATTATTTAATATTTCCAATAATAATGGTTTTGTAGTTGAGGACATTAATGAGGATTGAATATAATTAGTTGATCTAACAAAGTACCTAAATTTCATTGCAAAATTAGCGTATAAGACAACTCATCTCAGTTGACTTTGGGAATGTCAACTTCAACATATTTTAAGCCCATGCCATTGCATTTCCACCTACATAACTTTTCCACAAAGTGAGGCAATTCGGTTGCTTTAGGGAGCTGCATCATTCTCCAACCACATTATCTTGTTATTATTTATTTTTAGTGATTGTATCATATCGTTTCTGTATATATATAATAAATAATTTTTAAAATTTTAAAATATATTATAAATAAAAATAAAATATATAAATCAACATATCACATTTCATAATAAATAAATAAATAAAATCAATTTAAGAATATTATCAATATAACAAAAATTTGAAGTCATGATGTTAGATTGACAAATTACATTCACAACAATGATAAAGTTGATTATTTTTTCCATAGAGCTGATCAGTAATGAATTAAATTATTCGATACATGCAAATAGTAAAATTAAGTATATTAATAATTTTCTACGAAAACATACATTTAAGAGATAATAATACAATTGCAAGTGCAATTCGAACCACAATTTCTATTAGAAAAGCAATCTTAAACTCTCAACAGTTTTCTCAGAATCGATTGAACCAACCGATTTGATAAAAAACGGACTGGTTTGATAAAAAACCGACCATGTGACCATGCCAATTCACAACTATACAATTGGTGGCAAATGGATCAATGCGGGCTCGAGGCACTCTATAGCAAATAGATCTTCCGGTGTCACAGATCACCGTTTGCGAGTGAAAAAACTATCTATACTATTTTATTTTAGTATAGATATATAGATGAAAAGAAGAATTTGAGTCGAGGTGGTTGAAATAGACATAAGGAATATTTTTTATAAATTTAAAAAATTGATGTTGCAATATAAGTAATCGTCTTTTATAAGTAAAAATAAAAATTTCATTTTTATATAGTATAGATGTTGGGTTCACCAACACTAGGACTACTAGCCACTCCATCTGTTAATGACCCTAATCAAAGCTATCTATGAACAACAGTATTATAACCAAGAAATAAGGGTATAAGACCAAAACTCCCAAATAATTGAGGAAGATATATAGGGGCAGTTGACTTGAGAAGTTGAGATCATGACAGTTAATACCAGCTTCATCCCTTAAAAGTCAAACAGAAACTGCTTGTACTAATTAGTGGAGGGTCCGTCATGTATTAAAAAGTCAACCTATATGAATCAGAAAACAAAGCTCCACTTCATTTTATTCGTATTTTATGCTGTCATGATCAATTCTGTGTTTTCTGATACAATGTTCCATTCATAAGATAAACTATAATTCTGCTCTTCATCTTCCATGTCAGATTTCATTCTCATCCCTATGTATATAAAATACTCAAGTCACCAGCATAATCCTGAGAATTAAAGTCGAAACGGGATTTTCTTATACGGGTCGAGTGTCAAAATAGTCAGCGGGACGATCACATCATGTCGTGTGAGATGAAGAGAAAGATGAGGATATCCAAACGAGCGAGATGATATGGATCAAATAATAACGGAACGACAAACATTACATCATAGATGTTCTAAACTACCACTTCTAGAGAAATTACGGCTGGAGCACCGACTCAAGTATAGAATCATTGATCTTACAAGAAGTTTGAGAGCCTTCTGAAACTGATCTAGTGCTTTTCAGATGGTGTAGCATTGATCAACTCCAAGTCTGTTTTGCATTTTTCTCTCAAGTCGGTCAGTGGTAGTAGTTTAGCTTCCTGCAAGAGGGATTTTCTCCCGAGTATCGATATGCAATAACTTTGCACGACTGATCATAGAGTGTTGCTTGCTGCATGCATGAACATGGACACACGATGGTATATACTAGATAAGAACTTAATAATATAAAACCAGGATTTAATATATTGAGGAAAAGAAAACTGCTGATAGATTAAAGACTGGATAGTCGAAAAAGAAGTACAACAGGGGATATGAAGATTCACGGCCTTCTGATTGGTTTTTAGATCATTCACTCGATTGACCACCAAGTAAATTTTACATGTGTGGCATAACATCAAGAGTTTCTAACTTGGTTACAGCACAACCAAGTTGCTAATCCAGTTGCAACTATCAGCAACGGCCTGCGTAAAATGAGGCTCTGATCTGGTTTTATCCTACTAATACTCTGTGCACCCCGTCCTACAAATTGTACTTTTGATAATCTGAATATTCATATATAAACCAAATTAATCAAAGTTTTTATGCTATGTTGTTAAGAAAGTGTATTACATTATGTTCTTTCACAACAACGTTCAAGTGTAATATCTAACGTAATAAAGGAATAGGATGAGTTCCAACTGGTTTCAAATCCGCAGAGCTGGCCAATTCCTCTATAAATGAAGAAGCTGAAGGACACACAAGTACATGACTTCGAGAGTAGGAACGGAAAGCTCCTTCACACACTCACCTCAATCAAGGTCCTGTGATTTGAGTTTGTGAAAGAGCCTTTTAATCAAAGCTTATTTTGAATAGGAAATAAGATTGCTAAACAATTTCTCACGACCATATAATGTCATGTTAACATGAGTTAGAGCCGAATCAATGCACCTTATAATGAAAGCAGTGACAACGGAGAGTGAAAAGTTTTATTATTTATCGCATTGAACCTAGGCATCCTCACAGTTTTCCATACTGGTCCAGCCTAAAACTGAAGCAGCAATCAGAAAGCAAATTGAATGCCACAATACCTTTTGTGCAAAAAGAACAAGAGCAAGCTCTCAATGAGCTTGTCCCAACACCCACATAAGCACATTCATTTCCCTTCTTCAGTTCCGTGGATCCTTCTGCTCCAAATATTCTAGACTCCTGAGACTCAGGTAGAACGGTGCAGTCAATAGAACCACACTGACTCAAGACCAAATTATTAGCATTATGATCATTCTGATCATTTTGATACTCATTGATCTCACTTTGAGTGTATTCCAGACTGGGTTTGGATTCATCAGCATCAAAATCCTTACCCTCATGGAGGCAATCACCACCAGTTTCGCTCACTATCCTTGAAGTGTCAGCAGAAAAATTGTCACCCACCTCATCATTAGCTTCAGCGCTAACCAAATTAAGAGCATTCTTCTCCAACGGGTGACAGTTTTTATTAGCGCTCTCCAACGTGTCAGACTTGCTGCAACGACCATCAGCTTCGCTGGCAACAGAATTCACAGCTCTCCCCCTTTCAAGATCCTTCAACTCCGGACCAGTATGATCTCCATTAGCTATTTTATCCATACTTGGGAAAGCATCACTCTCAATACCACCAATCTCACAACTATCTACCAACGCATTATGGAAATCCATTTCATTAATAATCTGGCGACCAGTCCCTCCATCAAGATCCAAAGTCTTGATGTCCTCGTATTCTCCATGAACTTTTGAACCCTTCAGACAGTGACCCTCAGCAGAATCCATTTCAAAACCACTGCTCAAATCTGGCACACTTAGGTCCCTGTTTTCACTGGGTACTCTTGAGATATTCAATACAACATTACCCTTCAAAGAATTAATCTCAGTGCATGAGCGAAGTGAAACTTGGTTTTCACCTAGGACGCGCTTTGGTTCCTCACCTGTTAAATTAAAAACTCCTGATTCCATTTTTTTCTCTCTCAGAGTATCTTCTTGCCCCCAGCTGATTGGTAAGATCACCAAGAACTGACCTGGATTTACTAAGCCCCTCTGCAGCACTTCCTTCATCTGATAGGGTTATGGACCTAGCTCGCCCAAATGTTAAGAAGTTACTGCAAAATTAATAGATTTATGGACTATTATCACTAATGAAAATAAAATAGATAGGACCAAAGTTGTTAGGGCATGCTAGAGAGATGGTGAGACTTGTCCAAAGATCCTTTATTAGATTTTGTATTTATATGTTATGGAGAGTAATGAAAAGACCAGAGAATAAATTCAAGAAAAGTTTCTTCTTCCTCAATTTTTGGAGCCCTTCCTAGCTCGAATAGGAAAATCGATAATTTTAATTTTATACCGTATCATCATCCATTATCAAAATTCACAGCCCACCTCAACTATTTAACACTTATTCCAAGAAACCCGTATCAGAGATTTGGCGAAAGTCAGTTCACCACCAGCATCCTCATCTACAAACATAAATAGATAGACATTCTAAGTTATTACCTGAAAATTTTCTTTCTGGGAGAGGGGAAGCACCTGCAGAATAATGGATGCAATTAGCATTCTTTTTCTTATAACGAACACATTTGCTATTTGAAAAGGGCTACTCGTCATAAGATTCACATTATAATATAGTAGTTAGAAAACCACATACGCCAGTCGCAAGTAAATGTAAAGAACAGTGCGTTTAACTGACCTTATAAATGGTATTTGGAGAATAATACATCTCCCATAGGATCCAAATAAGTCAACTACAAAAAGCAGACAACTATAAAAAAGAAAATTGTAAAAAGGTTGGCTTGTTGTATGTTTTGTTACTTCGTCTGCTACCCTATTAACTTCCCGATAGTCAAAAACCATTTGAACATTTTGAAAGCTATCCCGTAGAACCTTGCAATCCTGGAATAGTGGAAGCAGATGCTTGGGGTCTTCGCATTCTTGCAAAACAGATGAATATGTGTTTTAGAATCAGTTTGTATAATTAAGTTTTCAAAACCTTTATCTTGTGCAATTAATAGCCTGTGTTGTAGAGCCCAAGCCCAAATTTCAGAAGCCTGAGTTTGTATTAATCCCTTTTGAAATGAAAAAGCTGTAATAAAACTTTCATTTTGATCTTTGAAAATTCCACCTGATTCTGAGTATCCAGGATTTTGCAATGCGCAGCCATCAATGTTTAATTTGATCCAAGATGGAGGGATTGGAATCCATTTAACAATTATTAAGGTTTTATGTTTTTAATACGTTACATGTTTTGAGTATGATGGTAGATTGAATATGTCTCCATATTTCATAAGTATTAATGGTTTTATTTTCATGCGGGGAAAGTATTATTTTAGTCCGTTAAGTATGCCTAATTCTAATTTTAATCCGATAACTATGTTCATTTTTGTTTAGGTTCAGTAACTTACGAAATTGCTTACTTTCAATCATCTGACAGATTGACTACTCTATTGCTCTACAACAACTCAAATAGCAGTTGGCATTTTTTAACTACACAAAGTTATATATTCAGATAAAATGCAATAAAGCTTACATTAGATAAAGACGAATGTTTTCTTGGATTTGAGGCGTAAATAATGCTCGGACCATAACATATGACGTTCTACTAGTATACTGTGCCCTAGGTAGTTTTAAGTAATTTCTGCCCTCCCTGAACCAAGATTTCTTGGGGACTGGATGTTCACTCGTGAAGATAACTAAAATTTTAGGGAAAATAATATTTTTTGTTCAATTGGGCCCATTTTATTTTTGGTCGTATTCATTACGGAATTAGTACTTAGTCTCGTAACTTATAAAAATTAGCATTTTTTATCCTCATCTACAATTTAACAGTGTAGTGCACGTGCTTAACATGTGATCATTAAGTATTTTTTTTGTCTACAATTTAACAGTGTAGTGCACGTGCTTAACATATGATCATTAAGTATTTTTGGTTGGAGAAAAAATTAGAGTGTCTTCCAGCTTTTGACCATTTCTATGGAAAATATAGCTACTTTGAGGGGAAAAAAATAAATTTTGAAGGATATTAGGGCAAAAAACATAGTCATTTCTCCCTCTTCTCACAAAAATTGAATCATATCATTCTCATATTTCTATAAGTTGAAGTCAAGTAAAACCAATACAAAAAATCATGTCTTTCACAGGTGAATCAAGTAGGCCAAATGAAACACTCATATGCTACTGTTGAAAAAATGGTTAATTTTTCCTTCAATAAAAAATACTTAACGGCAACGTGTTCGGCACGTGACCTATATCGTTAAATTGTAGATGGAAAAGTGCATGAGGACCAAAAGTACTAATCTTTATAAGTTACGAGATTAAAAATATTAATTCTTTAATGAATGGAACCAGAAGTGATTGGATCTAACTTAGGGGATTAAAAATACTATTTTAGTGCAGATTTCATATTCATATGTGATTATCATCTAATAATGATGTGTATATATATATATACACACTAAGTTGTAGGGACAAAAGGATGATCTGATAATGATGATTTAACTACCTAAGACTTATCTTAAAGTTTAGTACAAAACATTCGAGTCTTCAGTCTTGTTTAATATTCTATTTCTCGACCACATTTCGCATTTGATTATATCTTTATTCACATTTTCAGACGCATGCATCTTTGGTCACTATCACCATATTTTCGCATTTTTTACTTGTTATATAGAATACAATGAATAAGTCCCAAAGATTACATTTATCTTAAAAGAAGTAAGAAAAAGCCCAAAAGTTTCATGGGTCTACGTCTTTCCAAGCAATCTGACGTAATGTCCGATTTATTAATCATATAATTCATTCAATTACAATTTAAACGATAAGTTGTTCATACGAATTTTGGTACATAAGTATTTATAAATATAAGTTAAATTATTTCATAAAGTGCGCCTTTTATTACTATCAAATCACACTCCACGGCCATATAACCTCAATTTCAATACTAATTAAAGTATTATAAAATTTTAGATAAGAACATTCCAATAAACTTAATGTTTTGTAAATATGACATTCTCGTTCATCTAAATTGTGATAATTATTAAAATGGTCTGATCATTATAAGATTAACATCAGGTCATGGTCAGATCATGGATGGCCTCAACCCATATCACTATTAAAAAATACCAAAATCTCATCTACTCTTTTTTCCAAATAACAAATAACTATGTCCATAAAAGGTGAAAAAACGCAAGTATGGGAACAGTCAAACAGCCCCTTCTCTATCCCATCCAAATATCTCCCATGCTTATCGAAAGGCGCGCCAAAAACAATTAACTGCCCACTTAATAATCCAATCAACACTCACCACGTGGGGGTCCAACAACCCCGCACGTCATCCTACCTTCCGTATAAGCCTTCCAGAATTCTCGTCAAATGCATCTATCTACCTTAGCCTACGTCGATCAGCTCAACTACACGCGTTTCTTTTCATAGTTGGATCAAGAAAATGGAGTCCCACGAACCGAAAACCTCCAATTCGACGGCGGAAGAAGATGGGTGTTCGAACTGGGATCGTGCTGTTGTCGCCCGGCGCGTGGAGCGGCTCTTCTTGCACCTTAACCCACCGCCGGAGTTTTCCGACGGGGTGGAGCTGGCACGGTGCGCGGGGCGAGCGAAGAGTGATGTGAACACGGAGCAATTGTCCAAGTACATGAGGGGGAAGTACAGGGACGTGCAGCAGAAGGTGTATGATTACTTCAATTCGAGGCCGGAGCTTCAGACGCCGCTGGAGATATCCAAGGACGAGCATCGGGAGCTTTGTATGAGGCAGCTGATGGGGCTGGTCAGAGAGGCTGGGATTAGGCCGTTTAGGTATGTTGTGGAGGAGCCGGCCAAGTATTTCGCGATTCTTGAGGCGGTGGGTAGTGTTGATATGTCGTTGGGGATCAAGATGGGGGTTCAATACAGGTAATGATTCGCTCCCTTTTCGGATTGTATGCTGAATTTATGTGAAAATGATTGTGAGAGTGCTTATGTGCCTTATAGTTGTCTTATTACTAGATTGAATTATGTGGTATGGTTTTCTTGTACTAGTTGAAATGTACTTCAGAAGTCCATAATAAGGCTTGTAAGAAAAGTTTGTTTAGTTTATGACTGGAGTTGGGGGGATAGTGAAATTTGTTTAAAAGTACATTCACGGTCTAAAGTTGTTGGTGAATTAGAAAATGATGTTCATTTTTTATGTAGTCTGCATGTGGGAACATCATAGTCACGTGATTGTATGTGCTGTTTAAACTGCGTTGGGGACTTGGAACTTTTGTCTGTTTAAAGCGCAGATAAATTCTGAATATCTTTTGTTAAACGAAGTCATGAAGATGCACTTGCAACAGTATTTCGTTTTATTAAGAGGAAACTGTTCTTGTTACAGGGCTTCATTATTGGTAAATAATTAGTGTTCTAAGCTCTATTGGAAAACGATGTGTTATGGTTAATGCAGTATCCTGCAGGATACTATGTTTAACAATCTTGAATCTTCACCTAGATGGTTCTTGACGACACCTTGAATGTGTGTGCCTTCGTTGCTTATGTTCGTCCCATTTCAATGTTACATTTTTGTAGCCTTTGGGGAGGCTCTGTGCTCAACCTGGGAACCAAAAAGCATAGAGACAAGTACTTTGAAGGTATAGATAACGTGGAGTATCCAGGGTGCTTTGCAATGACGGAACTTCATCATGGTAACACTACCTAAATTCTTATGTACCTAGTTTCTTTTCAGTCCTTGGTATTTTCTGATTGTCTTCTTGCAACCTGATTATTGAAGTAGACAATATTTATATGATGCTAGGATGCATGTTCATCTTTCACCAGATAAGTTGTGGCTATCAGCATGTAATATCTGTCTCATGCTATGAATATTGATAGGAGAGAATCAAGAACATGGCATAACGACCTGGGCGTACTTTCTGTAGTTCATTTTATACCTTAGTTTTATGGTTTGCTTTTTTTGTATAACAAACAAGGAAAAAGTTGATGGTTTTACAAGCATCTTCATCCAAAATTTTCATGCTTCCGGCCTCCATTTCTGGAATTTCACTAATATTCTGACATACGCCTGTTTTACTTATCTATTTATGTTGAATGCTCCTGAAAGGTTCCAATGTTCAAGGCCTCCAGACAGTTGCAACTTTTGATCCAATTAAGGATGAATTCATCATTGACACACCAAATGATGGGGCCATTAAATGGTGGATTGGTAATGCTGCTGTTCATGGAAAATTTGCAACAGTTTTTGCAAAGCTGATGTTGCCTACTCATGATACCAAAGGCGTTGCTGATATGGGTGTTCATGCATTCATTGTCCCAATTCGGGATATGAAGACCCACAAACCACTGCCTGGAGTTGAAATACATGATTGTGGCCATAAAGTTGGTCTAAATGGAGTGGATAATGGAGCATTGAGATTCCGGTCAGTAAGAATTCCTCGAGATGATCTTCTTAATAGATTCGGAGATGTCTCGCGAGACGGGAAGTACACAAGCAGCTTGCCTTCTATCAACAAAAGGTTTGCTGCCACACTAGGTGAACTTGTAGGAGGAAGAGTGGGTCTTGCTTATTCTTCCGTTGGTGTCCTGAAGATTGCAGTCATAATAGCTGTCAGATATTCTCTGCTGCGGCAGCAATTTGGTCCTCCGAAGGCACCTGAAATAAGTATACTTGATTACCAATCTCAGCAACATAAGCTCATGCCAATGTTGGCTTCAACTTATGCTTTCCATTTTGCCACGCTGGATTTGATTGATAAATACTCTGAGATGAAGAAGACACATGATGAGCAGTTGGTGGGCGATGTCCACGCACTTTCAGCAGTACTCAAGTCCTATGTTACTTCTTATACAGCAAAGTCACTGAGCATCTGCAGAGAAGCTTGTGGAGGTCATGGATATGCTGCCGTCAACAGATTTGGCAGCTTGAGGAATGACCATGACATCTTCCAGACATTTGAAGGGGACAATACTGTCCTCCTGCAGCAGGTTTTTCTTTTCATCTAATCTTTTATGCTAATTAAATTCTTCTTCCTTTGGTAGTTGATCAACTAGATATTGATTTTCTTAGACCAAGACATCAATTTTCTGAGACCACCATCCTTATTCAATAAATGGGAAGAAAAGAGACAACAATATCACCAATTTAGACAATAACTTCTGATATTGAGTGATTTGGATGTAGTATGATTTTACGTAGGTTCTTGTGAAGCTGGTTTGTCCCTGATATCAACAGTCAATATCAAAATCAATTTATTTGGGAACTGTATTTTTTTATTTAACTGTTTTTGTGCATCTACCTATTTTTTGGGGGGACAACTTTATAGGATATTATGTTGTGATTCAGGTAGCAGGTTACCTCTTGAAGCAGTACAAAGAGAAGTTTCAAGGTGGGACGCTCACCGTCACATGGAACTATCTGAGAGAATCCATGAACTCCTACCTATCGCAGCCTAACCCAGTGACAGCTAGATGGGAAGGTGAAGACCATCTACGAGATCCCAAGTTTCAGTTGGACGCCTTCAGGGTTGGTATTGGTTATTACTTTTTTATCCAAGAGGGCAATAAAAAACTTCATCTCTTCCTTATAATCTTTTCTCTTGCAGTACCGTACTTCTCGACTGCTTCAAAGTGTGGCTGTTCGACTCCGGAAGCATTCAAAAACTCTGGGGAGCTTTGGTGCTTGGAATAGATGTTTAAATCACCTTCTGACACTTGCAGAATCTCACATAGAATCCGTCATCCTTGCAAAATTCATTGATGCTGTGCGAAGGTAATTCTTCTCTTGCACTTGTCTTCTCTTTCCTCTCTGGGATTATTAGCTCAAACTGTCAACTACCTTTTGCCTCAGTTGCCCTGATCCTAGCTCTCGTGCTGCCCTGAAACTTCTGTGCGATTTATATGCCTTGGATCGGATTTGGAACGATATTGGAACTTACCGCAATGTGGACTATGTCGCTCCTAACAAAGCTAAGGTAGATCCCTGGTCCCTTGCAAATCCTAGTATTCACTTAAGATCAGAATTTCAGATGGCTGCTTTTGGGTCGTTGGAACGAACGAATACCTCTTATTGTGTCCCGATTAGCTTACGAGATAAAAATCAGACATATCTTATAAATCTTAGTAATGGTTTTCTGAATCTGCAGGCGATACATAAGTTGACTGAATACTTGTGTTTCCAAGTGAAGAATATCTCACGGGAACTCGTAGATGCATTTGATCTTCCAGATTATGTCACACGGGCTCCGATAGGGATGCAGGCTGCAGAAGAAGCTTATGCACAATACACTCAGTTCGCTGGCTTCTGAAAACCGTGTAGATGCATTGATTCCTGATAAGAGAGCTTAGACTCCAATTAAAGAATGCAGGTTGCAGAAGCAGCTTATTGATAGCACACTTAGATCAAGTATACGACGTTCCCTCGTTGCATATGGTTCTCATTTATCGTGTATGGTGAACGTTGTAAAGCATGATGATTCATACTTTCCATCCTCCTAATTGAAGGGGGTTTGTTCTTGTCTACTGAAAGCTGTTTTGTTGTTACTGTCAATACAATTTATTGAATTCTATATAAGCGGATATTAGGTCCGCCTATGTACTTATAATCCTCTGCCAAAATCAAAATCCAGTGACTGTCTCACGTTCACTTAAAATTACTTCCAGAACAGGGCTGCAAGCTTCCACGGGTGGATTTGGGACCAAATCTACCTTATCATACGGTTCTTTTTCTATTTATTAGTCCGCGTTACAGTACAGGGACCGTACGGCCTGGATGTAATGCATGTAATACTGTTTGTCCGAAATTCGGCAAAAACATAGGAGGGTGACTTACAATCCAAGGAGGTGATGGTTCCAGGTCTACAGTAAAACTTCTATAAATTAATAAATTCTTTGAAATAATAAAATTTTTCGGTCCTGGGCCTTTATAAAGAAATTATCAAATTGATAAGATAATAAGATAATAATTTTTTGAAAAATTCCTTTATAAATATTAGGTCCCATTAAAACTCTAAGTTAATAATTCATAAATATTACAATTATAAATATTAAATATGAAGTCTGTAATGCTTTATGCATTTGATCATTCGTGGATGATTTTGTCATGTCTTTTAGATGAGAAGATTTCCATATTGAGATTTATATAGTATATGTTTAATTCATATGCATGGATATATTTAATTGGTTATAATAGTTATTCAAGTGCAATGAAAAATGTAAACATGTATATTTTAAGCAATTCCAATGAATTGATACATGCGTCCATGAATATAATAGTTCGTTGTATACAATGAATTGATATTATACGTAAATATATTTAATTAGTTACAAAAAATTGGTTGATGTATGAATATAATCAATGAAACATATATGAATTCATTTATTTTCAATACACATGTATTAAATTTGCTAAATTTAAAAAGTCTCTCTTTTAATTAATAAAATATTAATTTATCGAAAAGTTAATATTTCTCTAAATTGATAAAATTTAATGATCCCAAAATTATTAATTTATAGAGGTTTTACTGTATATACAATCATACGCTCCATTTATTAGTCTATATAAGAAACAGGACAATTGAAAGAGTTTAAAATGTCACACAAAAATACAACTGAAATGAAAAAATAAATCCAACTATTTAATATTTATTTGAGATGGATTGATTTTGAATCAAGCTTGGTTTAATATTTCGAGGGAGTTTTTTATATAATTTTTTTTACACTTTTTTAATAACTTAAAGAGTAAACTACATATATTAAATTCAAGCTTCGCTTTTGGCCATTTGAAAGCTTGCAGTAAACCACCCAATGGCAGGTTGTGATCCAAAGTCACCCATTTCAATTGCAGCAACAGATAATGTTTACTATATAGTAAGTTAGAAACACCGAATGGGAATCACAAAGCAAGTGATAAATTGATCATAACAAGTTGAGGAAACATAAATATCATCATCATCCATAAACAGTGTAAGAATAAACTTATAAACTGCTAAAACAACAGTACGACACACAATTATCGGGTTCTACAATGGTGCATAACGACTAAATAATGATCTTATTTTTTTGTGAACTTCAATCCTCAGCTTCCTGGTACTGTTGGAGGACCTGGGGGCAGCTAGCCAAAGGCGTGTTCTTGAGAAATCCCAAGGCATTGGCGAAGCGGGCGTTGGAGTTCATGCCATTGTTGCGGGTCAGGATGACTCGAGCACGGTCACGGCCTGCGTTCGGAATGCTGCATTCGGGGTCTGGGCTCTTCACCAGCACTGAATCGCAGTAGTCATCGCCACGGTCGGTCTCCACAAGGATCTTGTAGTGTCCGGTTGAGTCAGTCACGGCCTCTTTCGTGTAGGTGAGTTCGGAGGAGTCGCGTTTTCTGCACTCGACTCTGACAACAGCACCTGCCCAAGTCAAGATAACATTATTTACTTCATCATGTCCAAGAAATCAAATGTATGTTAACAAGAGCAAGACAATCTGAAAAAAGATTGTTCATTTGCCCAACCAACACAAACCATTAGAAAGTAGTACCTTTAATTTTGAGCTATGAGCGCTAAATCTACGGCAGTAAAACACACCACAATGTTCGATAACTGATTCAACATTGATAGTAACCAACTGATTTGAATTCAAACATAAGGAATTAAGCTCGGAAACATTCAAGAGTTGACGCTCATATCCAAGCTCGAACCCATCAGCAGAAAAGGATAAAATGTGTCAAAATATCAAATCACTCTTATTTTGACTCACTCTCTACTCAATTAAAGCTCGTTCAAGCTTGAGAATCAAACCGAACACATAGTATAACTTTTGAAGCAAAGAACCTAAACAAGATAGAACTGTACGGCTCGAGTTGATTAATTTACACCCTCAAAATTGAACAATGAGGCAAAAAATCAGCAATAGTCTCTTTACCAAGTAATCCATTCATACTCCACCAAGATCAACAACATAATTCCCAGATCTAGCAAAAATGCACATAATATCCGTAATGTAGGCACAGATCTAAACAGTGAGTCCAACCTACAGATGCGTAACAAAAGCATTCCAACAAAAGTACAACTGAGTGAGAGAGAGATAGTTTACCGGCGAGGTACTTGGTGGCGGAGGTCTCGTAGCCGCAGCGGCAAGTGTCACAGTAGACACAACCGGTGAGCAGAAGGGGGTCGTTGGCGAATCGGGCGGTGACAATGGAGGGTACAACGCAGAGAGCAAAGAGTACAAGCAAGAATTTCGCCATATTTTCCTGTGGAGCAAAGATTTAGGTGTGATGGGTTCTCTGTCTCTCTTTCGGCGGATGGGGTATTGATTGATATAATGGGTTGGGAGTGGGAGTGGGAGTGGGAGTGGCGGTGTAATGTTATAGGGTGTAGGCTGGCGCACAGCAAGCAACCCAAGGGTCACATGCAATTTTTGGAAAAAAGAAAAAGAAAAGCGCGTCTCCCGGCAATCAATCTACGCTACTTGATTCTCTCTCTGTCATTCATTGATTTCGGTGGCCGGGCCCCACTTCTCTCTCTCTCTCTCTCTCTCTCTCTCTCTCTCTCCATTACGCGGAGTGTGGACATATGCTTTGAATGATATAATAATGTTCAATGCCAATTCATTTACTAAGACTGATTTACTTTTGACACAAAATTATGTATTTATTTCAAATTTGTGTTTATGGGTAATATATTACTAATTTTAGAGATATTTATATTTCTTTTAAATTTGACGTAATTATATGTAATTTTTTTATAATTTTAAAAAATATTATCTAATATTTTTAATTTTTATTTTTATTTAATAAATAGATTTATTTCTTAACCAAAATTCAGTAAATTTGTTGATATTCGCAAAACAATTTAATGAAAATCTATATTTACCTCCATTTGACTTATTACAGATCAAACAAACTTTTTTCTTATCAAACTACCCTTTATAAGAGTGAAAATGTATAAGGATAGTTTGGTTAGAAGATTATTTGATTGACCTGAAACAAGTCATTATTAAGTTAATCCGGGCATATATGGATTTTCATTGAACTTTTTTTCTTTAATATCAATAAATTTAATGAAGTTTAACTGATGGATAATCTGTTTGTTAGTGGAAGCAATATCGGTGTACTGTATGTAATTTTTTAAATTATAAATAATTTATGTGTAATTACAGCAAACTTTTAAAAAAAAGTCACTATAATTTGTTCTTAGTTTAATAAGTTTATATTAAGGATATAATTTTAAAGTAATTATTATGACTCAAATATGAGTCGTCAAAAATATTTTTACTTATGTTTCTTTTTTTCACAAATGATCATTTTTCAAAGTACACATTTAAATTAATTCATTTTATTTATTTTGATCACTTATTCAATTTTCTGTACTAACTTTTCTTATTTAAAATATATTAAAAATTTAAATTATGCATGTGCTTGAATCGCGAATTATATATAATATTATTTGATATGTGATTGTGAGTAGAATTAAAATCACCCCTTTTTTTTTTTAATTTTGCAAGAAAAAATGTTGAATATTTAATTTCATTAATTGATAAACAAAATGATCCCTTCAATCTCTATAATTAAATGACCCTCATATTATTCTTTTTCCCCCTTCCTTTGTTTTCTTTTGTTCAATATATTAGTTCTTGTGTGATTGTAAGAGTTTTTAATTCTATAAATATCTGTTTTTATTAGTAATTACTGTTTAAATAGTGAGCCTATTTCTGTAATATTATTCGAATACGAACTTTATCAGAAAACCTGATCATACAAATTCGCACACAATAACTATTATGCAAACGGTGAATTTATCATCAAGATTATGTAAAAACGCAAGCGATACAAGAGACATGATTGAGAGTTTCTTACATAAAATATATAGTTTGATTCATCTATATATTTAAATAATTAAAAAGCATCCCTTTAAGGGTTTTAATTTTTTTATTTTTTGTCATCAAATACAGGATAATCTTGTAGTAATTTGTCCATTCAACCTAATGGCCCAAAGTAAATGTCACCATGATGTCTTAGTCTAGTAGTTATGGTTGAAGTTCAATAAACAAATTAGAGATCATGGATTCGAGCCCTACTGGATGTGTGGATATTTGTGTCACTTTGTGTGAGTATTTGTCTTAGTTTACATCTTTTATTATTTTTAGTTATATTAATGTATTATTCAATTTATTAATTAAAATATTGTTATAAATCATATTTCAAAAAAAAAGGCAAAACGCTATTCTCTAAACAAATAATATTAATAATTAATTTTAAAAAATATATTAATAATTAATTTATATGCACAATCATGGCATCTTGATCTTTAAGCAATTTCACGAATTTTCCCCATTTATTCCCTTTCCTTAGAATTGCTTCTGTTTCTGCCCTTCACATTTCACATGTGTGAAACGTAGAGAAGAATGCTGTCCCATGCAATCAAATCATAACAATTATGAAATACATACCCCCACTCTTACACTAAACCTAATATGGGATTTACAAAAAAGGTCTTTCAAAACATTTCTTTTCAAGAAATCTATTTCCCTTCTTTAAAAGAGTAAAATATAGTGGGCTTTCTCGAAGTTTTTATAATTATAAATATTTTTAGATTGTTTAAAAAATTACAATACCCCTTTAGAATTAACAGTAATTTAATAAATATTTATTCGTAGCAATTTATTGTAGATGAGCATTTGTTAGAAGGTTAATATCAAAGGCCTATTTGTAAATTTTCTATAATGAGGAAGTATTTTGTAATTATGACAATCAATGGAGCCTATTGTAATACTTATTTTAAAGTTGTAAAGTTTTAAACTTGAGTCGTATTTTTCTTTGTTTTTATATAATAAATTCACATTTAAAACTCTACTTATTGACCATTGATTGAGGTTGTTGGTCATCTACTAATTCGATCCGAGATGTGTTAGGTGTTGGAATCGTTCCCATCTCGAACACTCGATACTCAGACCAATCAACAACTCAAAATAGTGGTAAAATATAATTCATTGTCAATCATGATATCACTTGTCATCAGGAGACCCCTAATCCAAGTTAAATCGTTGTGGATCTGTAAAAATATAACAAAATTCTTGGCATTGTTCAAAATATACCCTATATATGTGAGGGTAAAATGGGTATATCAAGATATTTGTCCACATGAGAAAATTATAAGAAATTCTTGACTTAAAGTCGTTAGTTAACTTGCATTCGCGTGATTTTGAAACATGGCGAAAGCTAACTTAATGGAAAAGCAACTTTTGCAGAAGAATTTAGAGGAGTAGCGAGGGTGAAGGACTTTCATGTGATTAATGAATCATGAAATGAGACCACGTGCGTCGCACATGCAATCACACATATCCTGGCTGAGTCGGAGTGGCTGACGGGTTTGGCTTGGACTCGTTTGGAACTTTGCGGTCGGATCTTGATCATGGTGTAATTTCGTGTCCTGGCTGAAGTGGCTGACGGGTTTGGCTTGGACTCGTTTGGAACTTTGCGGTCGGATCTTGATCATGGTGTAATTTCGTGTCGGGCCCAATTGGGTTGTGGTCTGGGCTTGTATTGTTTGGGCTGCTTTTGGGTAAGGCAAGCCCATGATATTGTCTTGAATTTTGGGTAAATTACGAGTTCCGACGACATTTGGTGTAATTACGAATACTTTTATCGTTGTTTGAAAAATTATTAATCTCTCTCAGATTTTTTAATCGTCATCTAACTATTGGCGGAATTTGTTAGTTTTAGTTAGGCTTTCATTCATTTTTATGGTGAAATGACCAAGATATCCTTTTGAATTTAAATTATAATTTTACTTATTTTTTTAAAATTGATTTATTGGATATTTTTTTAAAAATTTTAATCCAACTCGTCTATTTTCTTTACAATTTTATTAAATAAAAATACAAAATAGCAAAGTGGACGATTCCAGACATCCATCCTAATCACTCTTATACATTTTATTCAAATCTATATTTATCCCCTATTGACTTACTACTAATCTATTATAAGTTAATGAAAATATTTGCTTGACCTGCGATAAATGTGTAATAAATCAATCATGGACAAATATAAATTTTTATTTAATTTTTTTTTTTTTGTTAATACCAGCAAATTTGATGAATTTTGATTTGTAAAGGATCTATTTATTAGACAGAAACAAATGCATGGATATTAGATGTATCTTTTCAAATCACAAAAAATTTACATGTAATTATATCAAATATTAGAAGAGAACGATGTAATTATCCCCTTTATGTTAATTGAATATTTTATTCCAAATCCTATTAAATTTTCGATCACATTTAATACATATGCATCATGCATACAAAATTTTTTCTTAGATAAAATAAATAATATAATTTTTTTATACACACATCATATAATACATATATATTAAATAAAATAAAAAAAACAATAAAATTTGAAATAAAACATTCAACTTACACGACATAGTTAAATTTTCTGCTTAAAAGAGCTCACCAACATTCCCCATATGCATGCCCTAAATTAACCACAACCCACAACCATAACTATACATACAGACACACCACTCCTATGATCATCAACTTAAATTTTTACAACTAAGGCAGCTGCTAACAGTTAAAGCAAAGTAGATGAGCACAATATATCCCACATTAAACTACATTGTCCTAAACTTGCAATAAATGAGCAATTGCATATTCATTATGAAATCAAAATTATAACCTGCTTTTTGAAAATTTGGCATAAATATAAATACTCGTTTGTTGCTTAAAATATTATAAATATCCCCCTCAAAGTAATGGTCGTCTAACAAATTTCCCTTACAATGAGCTATCACAAGAGGATATTTGTTAGAAAACGGTTAATTCTTGCAAGATACTTATAATATTTTCAAATAACAAAAAAACGTACTTATAATTATGACAAATTTTATAAGAGCCCGTTGTTATTTTTTATCACATCATAAATGATCACTTTTTGGAGTGTTTGGAGGAGGACTTCTTCCTAGGAATGCATTTCCCTTTCACTCCTTTTTCTTTCTTCACTTGTTCATTTGCGATTTCTCCTACCCCAGCCTTGCTGCTCCTGATCAGTTACAAAAAACTAAGAATGCGTTTTTGTGAAATAATTAATTATATATTAACGGGAAAGAGAAAAAGATTGAGAACTACATAATTTGATTGTTCTATTAAATTACTGAATTGTCCATAATCAGTAAATAAGAACTGCATGAACGTAATAATTAATTAGAGGACAAAATTGTATTTTTGTGTTATCCGTCATAAATGCATTTATCTCATACGTATTTTTCTTGGAAGGGGACTACGACAACATAATTATAATCTTGAGAGTGTTCATCGTGTTTTCAAAGTTTTTTCAATTAAAAACAGTTGTTATTTTTCCGCCATTTGTCATATCATGTATAAGCATAGAGCCCGATTTTGAGAAAAATTTTAGTTCAAATTAAATATAAATTAATTATATAATAAATGTGTGACTGTCGTATAATTAAGAAAAAGTGATATGTGATTAATTTGATTTGTTTAATTCTAATCTGAATCAATTATGGGGGTCAAAATGTAATTAAAGTAACTTTAAATGTAATTTACTGACCTTTCTTGATTATAGGAAGAAGATTTCTTCAATCCAGGCTGATCAGCCCCAACTCTCTCCTCAGTAGCCATCGCCTCCACGATGCTCCCACTGAAAAACTCCTTCTCCTCCGACTGCAAGTTCCCGAACCTCGGATTCTCCGACATGTACCTGATCATCATTTCATCCTCCTCCACCGCCACCCTCTCGGCCGCCGCCTTGCGAACCACCCCTTTAAGCAGAAGACTGCCCCCGCTGCAGCTCTTCCTACCCACCGTGCACGGTTCCTCCACAGCCGGCGGCGGCAGAGTCTTCCTGAACGACCCGGAACCACCGCAGGCAATGAGGCTGAACAGCATCGAGTTTCTGCTCAAGAGCGGCTCGTTCCCGACGGGATCATCGCCGCAGTCGCCGAATCTCTTGGAATTTCGGTTGTCGTCGGCGTCGGAGAGAGTAGTGCTGGTAGAGGTGGTTGATTTATGGGATGAGAAGGAATGGGTTTCAAGAGTGAGTTCTGTGGGGTTAACAACGTTGTTCTTTTGTGTGGATTTTTGTCCGAATATTTCTTCCGTTGAGACACCCTTTGAGCAGCTTGCGTAGATTGCTTTGTGTTCTTGTTCATGTTCTTGTTCTTCCTCTGCTGCATGGTACTGGTTATCGAAGGTTTCGTAGTGTTGGGGCCGTCGTTTTGAAGCTAAGGATTTGCGCTTTGGGTGGAAGTTTGGGTCTTGGGCAACCTGCTGGTTCTGAACATTGCCAAATTGAAGTTGCACCAGCTTCTCTAATGTCCAAAGTTGAAGAGTCATAACCACAATTTTGAATTTTAATTATCTAAAATTCTATAAAGATTTTTTAATTGAGTAAATTAACGGCTAATCTAAAATTTATTATAATTATATATATTTGTTGTGTTTGAAATATTACAAACTCATAAAACTATCGTCTAATATATACTTTTTTAGGATTATAAGAGGTATTTATTAGACGATCATTAATCCAAATGAAGTATTTGTAATTTTTAAATAACAATTAAATATTTATAATCATAACAAATTTTAGAAGAATTCCTTGTCATTTATCAATTTTAATTTAAATAATACCAACTTATGAATGATTGACGTATTGATACAAATGCAATATAATTATAATAATTAAAAAGCTACACAAAGATGATATATATTAATATATACATATATGTATATTACTTGTTGAAGGGATTAACAACACAATCAACTTCGCAAGACAATACAAACTAAAATATTCCTTAAATAAATCATTAACTGAATTTAATATATATAAATATAAGATATATCTTAATAAAAGAAAAAACCCCAAAAATTAAGATTAATGTATGAGATGCAAGCGCACTAAATTAAGAATAATTATTACCAGTGCAACCGAGAACTAATTCAGATCCTTTGAGCACATACTCAGCTCCTTCTGATGGAAAAATGACATCATTTTCAGACAAATCATTCCACACATACCCATTCTTGTAGCTCCTGTACATTCCATCATCCACCATAATTAAAATGTATAATTTTTCAAGAATATTATTGACATAATTAAAAAATCAATATCAAATATATTTCTTATTAACAACAAAAAATAAAAAATAAAATCAATAATATTCCCTACTGATCAACAACGAAAATATATATACACGATTCAGCCGAAAAAAAATTGGATTTTTTACGGTTGAATTCATTGCTAACGTAAATGAGTAACGAATTTTACCTTTTGCAGGACCAGGAGTAGAGTGAAGGCATGCCTTTGCCTCTCAGGACTGCTAACCTCTCCATAACATCTATATCAAAAATAAAATCGAACAAAACTCACCAACACAACCCTCTTATTACATCATATTTTTCTGCAATTGTGCGAGCGTGCATGTGACAGACATGTAAGCACATACATGTTATAGGTACCTTTTAAGCGGAGTTGTTGATGGGCAAGATGAGTGACTTCCATGTAATGTGGGTGCTCAAGATGGCCATTTCTTGAGAGGTAGTAGACCACTTGAACTTTCTTGAATGTGGGTCTCATCATACACATTTTAGCCCTATCTGGGCTCATCTCCCTGCATATCTTCCTCCTCCCACCTTGTTCAATATTACTACTCTCCATTACTCTACTGTCTCAATCCCGCTTCCACACAAGAGCAAATTGGAGTTGAGAAAAGTAAAAAAGAAAAAAAGAAAACGAGAGAGAGAGAGACAAGACAATAGATAGAGAGATGAAGACAAGTGAAGAGGGGTTTTTAATATGGACCCTAAAGCTTGAGAATGCAATTATATGGGTAAATTTGGTACAAGTTTTTATTATCTCCTTCAATATAAAGAAAATGTGCAAACTTGATCAAGATTCGCGTATTTTTTATTTGAATCTTGACTACTCCAATTTGGCCCGAACTCATAACTCGAACTGGGATCGATTGATGACGAAACATGTGGCAGTTGATGACACATTTAGTCCTCTACTTCATGTGTTTTATGGAACTACATATAATGATTTTTTTTCAAGTTTACTTTAAATATTTTATAAAACAAAAATTTAAAAATATTGAATTAAAAAATATAAAAGTTCATCGTTTTAAATACATTCTTCTGGTTTGTTATCTCGACTTAATATTGATGTGACTATCGAAATGTTTTTACAGTTCTACAATTCTTGATAGAATTTTTAGGTCACGGTCCAGGTTAAAATCTAAAAGTCAAACAAAAAAAAGTAGGTACGATAGAAATTAATGCTGATATAATTACATAATTTAGACTGTTGAATGACACTCTTTATATATATATATATATATATATAAAAGATAAGATAAGAAAAATCAGAAGGGCAAGAATGCCTCGATCAACGGAGCTAAGTAGAAAGAAAGTTTAAAAGAGACAGAGCATGAATTGAGGTGGTCTGACTTTTGAGGTTGGGGAAAAGCAGCAACAGGCATAGAAATCTTTTTGCAAGAAAACAGCTTTTTAGCTACGGGTAGCTCTGTGGCAAATCTGTCGCAACAGATTAAATAATTGCCAATGCATTTTACCTTTGAGTATTGTCGTCAACTCCATCTTTTAACTCTCTGACAACTTGCTGGCTATGTATCTTGTAAGTTTTCCAACTGTCTACCTTTCATTAAAACAAAAAGAATATTATAAAAGAAATTATAATATTACAAAATTATGAAAAAGAATTTAAAATTATGGCGAGTCATTACCTCAAATGACAATTCAACTCAATTTTCCTTTTTTATATTATAAAAAAATAATTGACTTCGACTAGTCTTTACCATGGGTAACGATTTCGTTGCCTACTATAACGACTTCACTTTTATTTATTTATTATTCAACAGTATTACATAATATTTTGTTATTATTTTAAAATGTAATTATTATTTGATTATTGATGCGAGAAAAAAATGTGATGCTCGAATCTAATTGGTGTAGAAATTAGTAAAACAAGTGCTAGAAAATAAAAGAGTGTAAATGAATTATGTTGAGAGTGTTATTCTTCATTTTTCATGTACAAAAGAGAAGCTAATATTAAAATAAAGCTCTTAATATCAAATTACAATGATCCTTTCACTTAAAGTAGTACTATGAAGGTAAAAGTTGTAGTATATAGGTTCAAGTTTAAAAACATGTTCACTTCCCGCTGTGGGAGCTTTTCATTTATAAAAAATTATAAGTTCGTTGGAAAATATCACGAATTTGGGAGAACATAACTTCAAAATAATTAGATAAAGCTGAATTTTCCACAGGTTCGGTGGAGAGTCCCCAACAATGGGCCTTTTTCACTCGACCTAATGTACTCGATTGTCAAATATTTAATTTAATTAGGATACCGAAACCGCAAACTTTTCAGGTCAGATTGAGCAGTTATTTTAACTACTTGACTCAAACTACTCGAACCAAAAATATCCGACTCCCACCCCGATAGAGAGAAAGAGTTTTGAGTTGGTTTAGAGAGAAAGAAAGGGTTTGATCGTGTTTGGAGAGATAGAAAGAGGGTGGGGGTTTTCAAGCCAAAAAAAAATGAATTTTTGTGTAGGGACCTTTTTGTCTTTTTCCAATTTTTTTTATATAATAAATGGAAGATATTTTTGTATTTGCACACATTCCGATCAAGCATTTGTAATATTTTACAAATTTTAGAGAGATTGAACATAAATTCTCGTCTAATATGAATGTATTTATAATTATACTAAATCTCAAAAAATGTGAATGTAATTCACTCTTAGATAATTTTATAATATTTATATAAATAAGCCAAAACAAAGGATTCAAGAAATTTATCACGTCCAGTTACTTATAACACTAAGTATGTATATATATATATATATATATATATATATATATTATTCTTTATATTATAAATGACTATAATTCAAAATTGATGGTAAATTAAGACTAAATATCATGGTCACACAAAGCTCATGTGAAAACTTAAGATTTGACAATAATTTATAAAAAATTACTTTGATTTTAATGATAAATCAAAATATTTGGCATGAGTTTTAATTATTGTTAATGTTTTAGACTCGCTTGTATAAATAATGATTGATAGTCATTATACGATCGTGATTAATTTTTATGATAAATTGATTATCTTTTTCATAATAATAATTATGTTGCACGTATTATTAACTCCTGATAATTATTTTTTCATAATAATAAATAAATAAATGAACAACTCTAACTGTTTTTATTTAAGACAACAAGTGGTATAAATTAGTCTTTATTTTAAAACAGGTGGGAGCATTAATATTTTTAATTTATAGGAATTCAAATAAATTTGTTATGCTTTAACTATTCTTGTCAATAGGCTTTGCTTGAGCACTTGGCATTCAAGCAGTCCCCCACCAACACCAATCGTAGTCGAAATTAAGCTAGCAACTTAATATTACTTACTCGCTTGCAATTATTATGGATGTTGCATTCATCCCATATCAATTAAGATGACAAATTTGTGTGATTTATAAGATCTAAAACCACCTTATCTCCTTATAGTGGTATCATTTTTAGAAAACAAATTCACGATCAAGCTCTGATGAAACAAAAAATATCTCGGGCCATATGACTCGGGTCCGCATCATTTAACGGTGCTTGGAGACTGATTCGGGCCGAAATCTGCGCGACCTCCTTGGTCGGATGAATTGGTGCTCCAAAGCGGTTCGAAGTCGCTACCTCTCCCAAACTGATGTAATTAGGGCCGTGAAAAAAGAGAAGCAGATCGTTAGGCTTGTTGAGATGGTCCCCAACTAAAACTCTTTAATGCTTGAATCAGTGATGCATTGAGCATGGAGTATTTACAGTGTACAAAGGGGGGGGGGTTCTGTTGCCCAATTGACATTTGCCATGTGTTCCAGGTTATCGGAGGCGGGTCGGGAGCAGCGACCCGAACCCGGTGGAAAGGACGTGGATCTTTTGGGGTAAAATTGTAATTTTAAAACCCTTGAAGAGTAAAATAATCATTTTCAGACAAAAATTAGAGTTATACCCATCAAGGATTGAGGCTATATCCTTCTCAAACCTCTCATTTGAATAGTCGATGATGCTAAAACGCATACCATTGATTGCTGACGAGGAGTATGTATAACTTATAAGTCCTAAGATTTCTAAAGTGATGCGTATTTTAGTAGACAGTACTCGTGAAACTACAACATTGATGATGTCTTTTTAAAGACCCATTCTCACAAAATTTTGATTCGAGCGTATCAATATATATATATACACACTAAGAATAAAAGAAAAATTAAGTAAACTTTGAAGCTTTTGAAGTCTCATATAAAATTTCGTGTCCAATCCAATGAAATACCAAGCAATTTATGCGTAATTTTATACATGTGTGTGTGGAAAGCAAATAAATCTATTAAAAATATTAACATTATTTATACAAATCACTTCTATTTTTTAGAGAATTATACATACATCTCTTAAAAACATCAATATATCATTATACAAACCACCCCTAATTTTTTATCAGCACAAATAGTTTTTATAATTATGTAAAAAGTAGGAATAATTTATATAAACAGACTATAGTTAGGGTATAAATATAATTATTCCTGATTAAAATTGAAAGAGGTGGTGGGAATGGAACCCTACCTATATAATTAAATTAATTTGCGCCAAATGAACCTTTAATTATTATCTCTTGCTTTAGTTATGAGTATGGGCTTTGGATTCTCTGAATTTGCACGAATTTAAGCCTTTTATGATTGTCATTTGCTTTCCCATTAATTGATCTAAATTGACTTGTAATGATGAGCTTCATTACATGGGTTCGTTTCTTTCGTCTTACTCATCATTTATTTCAACTTTGTTAGTTCCTTTTTTTTTTCTTCCTTTGGTAATGATTTTATCACTAATTATATGTATTAATTGATTGGAATTATTATTTTATTACAATATTGAGTTTCATAATTTTTATAATGATATCTGTTTTGTAAAAGTTCATTAGCAAAAATTAATGTTTATGTCTAAAATTATCACTAAAAATAATTATTGACGTATGTACAGTCAAAACCTCTGTGTCACTGAATTGTTATACCACTAATAATTTATAATGACAATTAATGTATAATTCTTGTCATTATGTAGACTTGATCAGCATGTGACTCTACAATAAGGTAAAAAAATATAATATGGACTCTAACTATGAAAAATTCTAATTCAAATCGGGTTTAATTGAACTTGAATTAATTATACATGATAAATATAATATATTTATTGTGTAATTAATGTAAAAATTTAACAGAAAGTGATCAATCAATTTCATTACTTGACATGGGCGCCGGAGGGGCCTTGGGGGGAACAATCCCAGCTACTCCAGCCTCATGTTTTAAGTTGTTCAGAGTGGAGCTTGGAACTGATGTAGGAAGCGACTATGTGACTATAATTACTTGATAAAGAAAATATTAATTATATATTTATATTAATATTCAACTAGCAAATATTTTCGGTAATAATTAGTTTTCTTTCTTATTTTTTTTAAAAAAATTATCTATTAAATTCTTATTTGGAGTTAAACTAATGTGAACTATTTATGAAATTATTTTTAAATATTTAAATGTAAAATACGTTAAGAAATAACAACTTATTTAATTTTAATGATATTATATATCTATATGTCTTTTTTGGTTATTTTATCAATAAAAGATCTTATTATGCCAAACACCTTAATATTTTATAAGATATTTTCACATCTTATAAGCTTTGACATCTTGTTTTATCCAAACACTTCAGGAGTTTATTTTTAAAATAAGATCCAACATCTTATAAACTTTTAAAATATTTTATAAGATGTTTTAAAAAAGTTTAGTTAGACACCCTCTTAATTAGTTATCAAAATAGCTGCACAAAATTTCAACTTTTAGGCCGTCGTAGGGCAAGATTCGGGAAGTAATCAGGGTAATTCACACTAGAAGAAAAAATATTGACTAGAATATTAGTGGCTTGGCTAAAAATCATAGTAAATGACTACTATTAACTATGGCTAAATAAAATTGATACAAAGAACTAGCTTTCCATCATGAAAAAATTATTTACCACAACTAAGAGCCATGGTCAAAATATTTATCATTGCTTTAGCCATCCTCGGAAAAACCACGGCCAACAACCGTTGCGCGGCTATAGTCAATAACTATTTGTTACGACTATTTGTTAATAACCATGACGATTAGCCGTAATTAAATGTTATAATTCTTCTAGTGTCATATACCATTAGAAGCTGCACGTGTTAGCTAAATAATAAAAAAATTCAATTTGTGGTTTGGACTTATCCGAATGAAGATATGACATCTTGACCGAGTTTTGCCCAGTCAACCCAGGAATCTGGGAATCCCTTTACCCGCTGCTTGAAAAGTTGATTTCAGCTGGATTACGTGGCATTAGTTGAAGATTTTTTAGTATAACGCGTTTGGTGATATCAAGAAAGAAATGAGTGATGTGGATAATCAATTGCGAGCAAAAATTAAGCAAGGAGGCTAGTTCTTTGTTGCAGTAAGTGGTATTTTTATGAGTATTCAAATTTTCTTTTTTCTTTCGAGTTATGGATCAGATAAAAATATCACAGTTGGATTTAGAAATAAAAAACAATTAAAGCCATATTGGAACAAATAAAATATAACAGTTAGAAACATTATTCACAACAAGAAATTTAAATAATAAACTTACAACGAGAATTGTATCATAACAATTTTCAATCCAAAGGCAAATCCCACCAGCGAGGGCGATCTCCATCGCCCATCACTACAATGGCGATAGCGCAATGAGCAACGCCATCACCCTGGACCTCAGTTGCCCAGACGGGGGACGACAACGTGCAAGCAGGGGATTTATATATTATAATTATATAATTATAATAAATTTATTTTTATTATTATAATAATTATAATATTTTTATTTTTATTACAAATAATTTTATTTTTATAAAATTTAATCATTTATATAATATATTCATCCAATATATCATCCAACTCAACGTAGAACTGAGAAAACCACAAAAAATATTCAAATGGCATGCCATGTCATTTTTTTGGTAAAACTCAAAATTTCAGCCCGAGGGACAGAATTTCATCAATTTCGAAAATGGAATTGCAAAAAATTGGAAAAACCATTATTGAGCATATTTAATGAACTAAAAAAGTAATTTTTTCTGTATGAAATTTTAATTTTATATATTATAGATATATTAGAAGTATATTTTAATTGGCCTAGGTTGACCAGGAGGGGCATTTTAGTTATTATTTCTAAAAAAAATAGACTCTGGTTTACTAGAGGGTGATGTGAGTCATTATTCATAACATAGGGATGATATTAAAATTTTTTCACAGAGATTTTTTTAATATTTTTCCATATCACATGGGGTAAAAAAAAAATGAATTTAACTCATTATCTATCTTCTATCTATTATTATATATAATTGAATGGGGTGTTTGACATCAATTGCTCAACTTTAACCAAATGCTAATTTTTTAAAAAAATTTGTTCCAATATATATACCCCCAACGCCATATATATATAAATAATGTATTTATCAATATTATTTATCTTAAATTCATAATTTGAATATGATCTCTTTAATTTTAGCTCAACACCTAATATTTCAAAATGTAATTAGTTTGTTGTCTTTATTTATCAATAAAAACTTATGCACCAAAAAACTATAGGCCCAAGAGATTGAAAGTCGAGGAATGCTTAAAAACACAAGTTGCTGATCCACGGTCAACAAGGAAGAAAACTTACCTGGGGGCAAGCCAGAGTTCAAACGTAAAGCGGTCAGGTCATCCCCATGGGGAAATTGTTAGTATAGGTCATAAAAAAGTTAGTGGATTAATTGTCTGTGATCTATTGTAGGCCATCTAGTTCAATGTAATGTTAAATATTATGAATATAGTTTATTTTTAGATCATTTTCGTATTATGTTTATATATCTTTACAGTACTTTACAAAGAAGTCGACAAAACAAATATTGCAGGTGAGCCTTCCATTTATCACGGGCATCCTCCTGCGGCTACGGGACGACTTAGTCGGGGGATCTTGTGGCAAATTCACCATGACTTTCTTGACGAGGGGTAAAGGGATCTCCACACCTGGCAAGCTTTCCAGATGAGCTTGAAGGATCTTTTCCATCTGTTCCATACTGCAATCGGTCATCTGTTGAAGCCTGTCTAGTGGGATGGACAACAATCTCCCAGAAGAGGTGCTGGTGCGAGTAGGGTCCACAGAATCAGTGGGATCTGGCGTGCCTTTGCCTCTACGTGCTTGGGGGCATTAGTGAAGCCCCGACGACCACCTGGACAACCTGGGGATCTCCTCCCTAAGGATTGACCATTTTTTACTTCTCAACCCCACTGTTACATGCGTCTATAATTCTGACATTTTAGTTTTGTATTACAACAAATGACGTCACTTGATGCAAGCAAAAAAGTTGCTCATTTAAGCAAGTTCAACTTGAGATTTGGGCTAGCAATGTAGGAGGTGTATTTATAGGAGCTTCAACCAACTGTTGGGAGGCGTCAAATGTACACATAACTCAAGAGAGGTGGTTGTTCTTTCTTCTGACCCGATCCCCCATCTTCTGCAGGTTACCTCATTTGGGATGGGCATTCTCCTCCAGAGATAAGGCCAATCTCCCAGCGCATATAAGCATCCCGCATTTCTGGCGGGTTACTGGGGCAGCAAATTCTATTGAAGTTCCTTGGTCATTCGGAGTCTAACCTGGCAGCGGACGTGTCATATACTAAGTTGCCCCGTGCTGGCTCTTATCAAGTGGAGACTAGGCTTATCGAGCACAAGTGGATTGCCACACGGGCAAGTAGTCAGGCCTTCTAAGCTTACTCACACTTCTAAAACGTGCTCCTTAATCTCCAGTCAGCCCGAGAGCTTGCGCTTGTTGGCCTTCTATTTACCTTGAGGCCTTCTTGCCCTTTGGCCATGCATGCTAGTTGCTTTTTAGGAGCATCAATGTGATTCAAAAAATTGCTCAAAATAGTTTAACTATCAAAATAGCTTTTTGTGAATTACAATAAAATATCAACCAACAACTATTTATATTTAGGGTGCGTGTAAGAATTATAAAATAATAATCTTACCTCTGATAAAAACGTTGGATCCGCGATCGTTGAACTTGGTTGTGATTTTGTGACAAACTTTACAATCCAACACACTAGGCCTAAATTTGATGTATGAGTTTGATTAAAGAGAGTTGTGATTGCCAAACTCAAAAATAGGATGTAAAATGACTATCCTACCCTTCCCACCATTTCTCTTACTTGAACCATCACTAAATTTCCAACGGTATGAATTGATGATTCGCCATTCACATTCTTTTATTCTATTCACCCCTATGTACCTACTCACCATCATTTTAATTTACTCAAACAACCTCTTGAGATGTATATATGTATTTCTCTTCCGCCTTTATATCTTGCTAAATTCTTTCCATAATTTCAGTACAAACTTCCCTCTCCCGTTCCATTTAAATTAGCTCACCTGCCACAAATACAACTTGTCGGGTTGTCGGCCTACCCCGACACCTATGACTTGTAAATAACCGTCTGTACTCCCCCATTTTTCCCATTTTCATTCTCAGAACAATACAGAAACTAGGATCAACTCCAAATTTACATAATGGCTCTCTCTACAAGAATTAATAGTAGTAGTTTAAGCGCTTTACTGATTATTTTTTCTATACAATTTTGCATTCGAGGCAAAAATGAGGCGGCTTGGTTTGGCAACTTGTGGGTGAAGGAATGGAATCATACTCCGATGGCTATGAAATTGATTTGTTTCAGACTGCATCAACAAGCTCTGTTATAAGCCAACAGTCACGACAAATGACAGCCCTCGAGCACAAGATGAGCAGACCATGAATGGTGCTTTCAGCTATGTCCTTCATTTTTCTTTTCCTTTACCAATTCAAAAGCAAAAGAACTTGGCGAAGTCGACTTGATTAATTGATGTTTACTTCAGTATCTCCAAAGGAAAAAGTGAAAATTATATTATTTGTTTTATATATAAAATCCCACATTTAATGTTAATTAAAAAGGAGCTATAATTAATTTTTTTTGTTTAGTAGTATTGTTTCAATTACTTTGTTCTTCATGTCAAAAGGTCGGTACTTGTGGTGCAAAATATAAAACGCCTTATTCATCAAAGAAAAAAGAAAGAGTTGTTCTGATTTTGCTCATGATGAGTTAAAAGATTATGTTTTTAGGACTTTTGAATTTTAATGTTTATGAAATCAGCGTTTGAGGTACGACGATTTGGATTGCGAAGGCTTAATTATAATTTATGAAATCAGGCAACATCTCTTGGAAGAAAATTTTCATTTCATTTTACAACACACTATGCAAATTTACAGAGAAGGCCAAGGCTCCCTTGAACAAAGTATTCTAATTTACAACAATGTATGTTAACATTAGATAGCTGCAGACGTCCTTCAACTCGTCTTACGGAAGGAAAAATTCTTCTCTTGTGTTGAGACATCTTCAACTTCAATTTAACGTCAGCCTGAAAAAGACAAAAGGAAAAGAATGAGAAACATGCAACCAGTCTATACTCGTCAATTACAGGTTGAGGGACTATGAGTCTGTCATTGATTTGCCATGTGCGCTTACTTAAATAACCTCGTCCTCCTAAGAGTTGTGTGGGACATCTAATGTTTATGTAAGAAATTTAAACACTCTACTAAACACACCGGCTAAGATAATGTACTTTAACATCATTTAGAACCAAATGGCAACCTACATATCGATCCATTTCTCTCTCTCCCTCTTCTTCTATCTTAAAAAGTATTCTATGTTCCTATGCGGTTCCCTCTCTGTCAACTTCTCCCATGTCTGAAAATCCAAAAAAGTTGGAAAACCATTGTGTTATCTTTTTGTGCACTTCAAAACCAAAAGTCTACTATAATTTCTATAAAAGCTCCACGTTCTCACTATTTTAATTTGAAAAGAACAAATACATAAATTTTTTAAGCCACCAAGAATACGTTGGATGCAAAATAGTTAAGAATACCTAAATTGGAGAACAATTCTCCACCTTTCCGTAGATTTATTCCCAATTTATTCATTGAGTTGGGTTTTGTTTCAAGGTTTGCTTTTTAGAACTTTTCAATGTCATATATCTAAAATTTTGTACAAATTTTGCAGACCACCATATTTTGTCATGTTATTCACATCCGAATTTTGCAAGTGTATCATAGTAAAATTTGTCGGAAAAAATCATTATTATACAAAACACAACTTAATTTATTTGTGAACTTCATTAATAAAACATCAAATGCCAAAATATTGACGGTTTGTCTACATGCCAATTTGATACATTTATTTCCTAAATACATGTGCATTTGAATTGATAAATATCATAATTAAGACACACCTTTTTAAAAGTGCTCTCGACAACTTAAAAAACATTTAAATCAATCATCAAAACACGTGGAATTCATCAATTTATAGGAAAAAAGGTCCTGTGAAGTGCTTTTTTGATAATTATAAAAACTATTTTGTTGAAAATTATAAAAAAACTATTTTGTTGAAAATTATAAAAAAACTATTTTGTTGAAAATTATAAAAACCATTTTGTTATCAAAACAAAAATAAATTGGGCTTTTTTAGGAGTTCTGAATCATTTATCTAAGAACATTCATCATAGGCTACTATCTGGATAAGAAAAATTGTGCACCACAAGCTGATTTGAGAAGAAAATAGTTGAAAAGAATATTAATTTACAAGCAACTCAATGCATGAGCAAGTGAAAAACTTGTTGAATTAAAAGAGAAAGAAAAAAGTGAAATACTTGTGGTAGGCACATGTTTTAGAAATGAAGGCATTTGATAAGAAAAACAAATTTGTTAATAAGTTCCTAAAAACAAAATCATAGTATTTTCCAAGTCTAAGATTATTTATTTGCCAAATCCGTGTGTTCCGAGAAAATCATTCCTCAAATTTTGAAATTATATAATATTGAAGAAAGAGTTATCAAATCCCATTAAAAGAAAATAAAAGTGGCATGTAGACGACCGTCCTATATTTTGGCATAATGTTCTATTATCAAAGTTCACAAATAAATAGTTTATGTTGTATAGTAAAGAATTTCTAACAAATTTTTCTACGATGCACCTGCAAAGGTAAAGATGTCAAGAACATGACAACATGATTTTCTGCACATCTATACAAAATGATAAATAAACAACATCAAAAAATTCAAAAGCAAGCCCAAGAAGAGAACCCCACAAAATGAATAAACCAAATTAAATCTTCAAAAAGAATGAAGTTTTGTTCTTCATATTGGCATTCAACACTACACATGCATCCTTCGGATTCTTAACAACATAAAAAATCCATATTCTTGTTTCTTCCAAATTACAATAGGGATAACAAGGGCATTTCACAGAAATAACAGCAAGGCTTTAGGTTTTGAAGTTTACAAATTATAGACACAATGGATTCAACATTTTTTATTTTTAAATGTGGGAGAAGAATCGACAGAGAAGAGTGGAAAGGAACATGGATCACTTTTCAGATAGAAAAACAAATCGAGAGGAAACTATTGATATAGCGGTTGCCATTAGGCTCTAAATGTTGTCAAAACGCATTATAATAGCAGCCAATGTGTGTTTTAGTTGAGTGCTTAAATTTTCTACTTAACCCTTTTGAATTCCACACAATTCATAAGAATCTGAGATTACTTTAGTTCGCACAAAATTGACAAACCAAAATCAGGCTCAGGCCCTCAATCTTCCAACAAACGAGTATAGATCACCTACACTAATAAAATAATTTGATACCATAAGTGCTTGTTATCTATATATCAAAATAAAATGGCTGTTATACATAGAACTGAAAAATGATTTCTCAAGTAAATTGATACCATTTTATAATTGTATGCTATATGTGTTATGGGCAAACAAAATCAGATATTGCCTCCATATCCTATAATATGGATTAAGACAGAATTGTAAAAGAAACTAGGATATGAGAGAAGAACATAGATAATAATTGGGTGCGACTTAACCTTAGCTCATAGAATACTCCAATTAAAGGGCATAACCAATATATCAATGATACTTCATAAACAAGAAACTTTCTAGATCTAGGGGCAAAAGAGACATAGCAAAAATAGTTTATAACCAAGAAAGTTTTTTAGGTGCAGACATAAGTAAGCAACAGCGAAAATACTTCATATTCAAGAAACCTTTCCCAAATGCGCTTAAGAAAGAATACTGCTGATCCATTCGCAAGCTTCTAATGATTTAAAAAGGTTATTATACTCGACCTAAAATAGAAGTAAAAGAGAGTGGCTAGATGACACTTACATTACAGTGAAACCAATATATATATATATATACACACACACACATATATTAAGATAGGAGAAGTCGAATCTGCTTGGTAATATGGATAATAGTAGAAAAATAAAGGTTACTTATGGCTCCAAAAATGGACCCGGAGTCACTGATTAAAGTCAACTTATCACAACATGAGTTCCCATTAGCTTCAAACAGTAGTCTCACTCTGGATTGTGTTAGACCACCAACATGGTATAACCAACAACATCAGTATATTTGCTTGTAAAAGGTGATTTATAGACAACAAAGCCAAATTAATTTAGAACTAAAGTCCATACGAACCAAGGACAACTAGTTCAAATAATTTGAGAAAATACCACTAAGCACTAATAGAAAAAGAAAATCACTGTACCATTATAATCACAGAGGTAAATATAGAACTAGTAAGAACTTAATTGACACACAAAGGTAGATATGCAACTAGTATACATAAAACAGGCATATTTTGCTGAAACTTAACTTTCTTTCCTATTCCAATCCAGGGGGATCGGAAATTCAAGCCAACCCATACCATCAATTTCAATAAAAAGCAACAGTCGAGTACTATGAATTCAGGTGAACATGCTTAGCATTAAGAATAAGAGAAAAATATATTTAAGATAAGAATATTAGTAACCTTGGCATACAATGAAACAATCATCATCTTCATGCAGAACTCCAAGATAAGAGGTGTTGAAAACTACAAAAATGACAAAAACTATTGAAGTTACACAAACAAATTAACAATGAAACGGCATCCAGAAATTATATCTCATACCAAATTGGATGAACTATGTAAACCATAACCAGTAAGCAGAGAATCACAGTAGAGAAAGAAGAAGATCAGTACTTGACTTGTTCTCTGTTTTTGAATATAGTACCAAATTGGATGAACTATGTAAACCATAATCAGTAAGCAGAGCATCGCAGTAGAGAAAGAAGAAGATCAGTACCGGACTTGCTCTCTGTTTTTGAATATAGTGACAAAAACGTGTGCTTTTGTTTTCCCGTTTCTTTTAGTAGTTTAGAAATTTTTTAGTTAAGTTAGTCGGGGTTTGGCTTTATATATTTTTCACTCTGTTCTTCTTCTCAATTGTAACAGGTTTGAATTCACTGCAATGCATCTTTCTTTTCCTTGCTTTACTTTCAAGTTCTTGATTTGTAACAAAATGCCTCATAAACATGCAGAAGAAAAATTCGAAAATCTTGGAAGGAAAATTAGGAACACAAACCTCCAGAAGATAGCCCAAAACAGTCTTGTCAGCAAAAGCACTACCTTAGTGGATTTTCCAAGATTCAAGGTGTCCTCAATAGAAAAAAGAAAAAAGAACAAGAAAGGGAAAAAGAATCGGTTAACTCCTCAAGCAAACATGAGAAAAAGAACAATGCAAGAAAGAACAAAAAGAAGCGGGTAACTCATCATACCAAGAAACCATGGGACAAAAAGAGTTCATATGTTGAGTAATCAAATTGTACTGCTCCAAGATTCACTTGTTCCCTATACTATATCAAGAACCAAAGCCTAATTCAAGAAAATTGAAAACAAGAAATTGGGTAGAAATACAATACCTTTTTAAACTCCAAGAAGTGAGGAATATAAGAAATGCAAAGTTTAACCCCTTGAACATACTTGAGAATTTCACTGCCTTTCTTCTATTCCTTGAAAATCTTGGCGATTTCCGATTGAATTCTTCTTCCATGGACAGAGACTACGTGGAGAGGGAAAGAAGAAAGGGAAGAACAAATAGAGAGTGGAAGAAGAGACCCTGGTTATTACTCCCTCGCAGTACGCGCTCTTTTTTTATATGTACTACAAAAGAAAAGTGCTGCTACAAAGGCGCGACTTCTGCAGAAGCTTCCTTTTTTTTTTTAAATGCGACTCCAATACAAAAGAAATCCTCTAGACAGCTCATTCTCAAAGAATAGCCAAAGAAGAAGAAAAAGGAAGAAACCATATCTGAGCGCGACAAGTCATTGGCTGCTCCGGTGATTTTCATCCTCCTATTCTCTTTCCACTTTACATGGAATGTTTCTTTCTTTTTCTTTTTTGCATTATTGCTTGTGTTTTCATCGCTTCATATTCTCAGAGTGCTTTATGTACAAATATTTTTAATTTTCAATGATTTCTTTTTTGTATTGTTACATGTAGAAAGAAATGAGTGATGTGGATAATCAATTGCGAGCAAAAATTAAGCAAGGAGGCTAGTTCTTTGTTGCAGTAAGTGGTATTTTTAGGAGTATTCAAATTTTCTTTTTTCTTTCGAATTATGGATCAGATAGAAATATCACACTTGGATTTAGAAATAAAAAGCCAATTAAAGCCATGTTGAAATAAATAAAATATAACAATTAAGAACGTTATTCACAACAAGAAATTTAAATAATAAACTTACGACAACAATTGTATCATAACACTTCTCAATCCAAAGACAATTCCCAACAGCGAGTGCAATCTCCATCGCCCATCACTACAATGGCGGCAACGCAATAAGCAACGCCATCACCCTGGACCTCAGTCGCCCAGACGAGGGACGACAACGTGCAAGCAGGGGATTTATAAATTATAACTATAATAATTATAATAAATTTATTTTTATTAATATAATAATTATAATATTTTTATTTTTATTACAAATAATTTTATTTTTATAAGTTTTAATCATTTATATAATATAATTCATCCAACTCATTTTCTAAAGCAACGTAGAACTGAAAAAACCACAATAAATATTCAAATGGCATGACATGTCATTTTTTCGGTTCATACTCAAAATTTCGGCCACCGAGGGTCTAAATTTCTTCAATTTTGAAAATGGACTTACAAAAAATTGGACATAATTTATCAGACTAAAATCAATATTGAGAATATTTAATGAACTAAAAAAGTAATTTTCTATATAAAATTTTAATTTTGTATATTATAAGTATATTTTAATTGGCCTAGGTTGACCAGGACGGGCATTTTAGTCATTATTTCTAAAAGAAAATAGGCTCTGGTTTACTAGAGGATGGTGTGAGTCATTATTCATAATATAGGCATGATATTAAAAAAAATTGCATAGAGATTTTTTTGATATTTTTCCATATCACATGGGGTCAAAAAAAATGAATTTAACTCATTATCTATCTATCTATCTATTATTATTATATATATTTGAATGGGGTGTTTGACATCAATTGCTCAATTTTAATCAAATGCTAATTTTTTAAAAAATTTGTTCCAATATGAATACCCCCAACACCATATATATATATATATATATAATGTATTTATCAATATTAATTATCTTAAATTCATAATTTGAATATGATCTCTTTAATTTTAGCTCAACACCTAATATTTCAAAATGTAATTAATTTGGTGTCTTTATTTATCAATAAAAACTTATGCACCAAAAAACTATAGGCCCAAGAGATTGAAAGTCGAGGAATGCTTAAAAACACAAGTTGCTGATCCACGGTCAACAAGGAAGAAAACTTACCTGGGGGCAGGCCAGAGTTCAAACGTAAAGCGGTCAGGTCATTCCTATGGGGAAATTGTTAGTATAGGTGATAAAAAAGTCAGTGGATTAATTGTCTGTAATCTATTGTAGGCCATCTAGTTCAATGTAATGTTAAATATTATGAATATAGTTTATTTTTAGATCATTTTCGTGTTATGTTTATATATCTTTACAGTACTTTACAAAGAAGTCGACAAAACAAATATTGCAGGTGAGCCTTCCATTTATCACGGGCATCCTCCTGCGGCTACGGGACGACTTAGTCGGGGGATCTTGTGGCAAATTCACCATGACTTTCTCGACGAGCGGTAAAGGGATCTCCACACCTGGCAAGCTTTCCAGATGAGCTTGAAGGATCTTTTCCATCTGTTCCATACTGTAATCGGTCATCTGCTGGAGCCTGTCTAGTGGGATGGACAACAATCTCCCAAAAGAGGTGCTGGTGCGAGTAGGGTCCACAGAATCAGTGGGATCTGGCGTGCCTTTGCCTCTACGTGCTTGGGGGCATTAGTGAAGCCCCGACGACCACCTGGACAACCTGGGGATCTCCTCCCTAAGGATTGACCACTTTTTGCTTCTCAACCCCACTGTTACATGCGTCTATAATTCTGACATTTTAGTTTTGTATTACGACAAATGACATCACTTGATGCAAACAAAAAAGTTTCTCATTTCAGCAAGTTCAACTTGAGATTTGGGCTAGCAATGTAGGAGTGTATTTATAGGAGCTTTCACCAACTGTTGGGAGGCATCAAATGTACACAAGACTCAAGAGAGGTGGTTGTTCTTTCTTCTGACCCGATCCCCCATCTTCTGTAGGTTACCTCATTTGGGATGGGCATTTTCCTTCAGAGATAAGGCCAATCTCCCAGCGCATATAAGCATCCCGCATTTCTGGCGGGTTAGTGGGGCAGCAAATTCTATTGAAGTTCCTCGGTCATTCGGAGTCTAACCTGGCAGCGGATGTGTCATATACTAAGTTGCCCCGTGCTGGCTCTTATCAAGTGGAGACTAGGCTTATCAAGCACAAGTGGATTACCACACGGGCAAGTAGTCAGGCCTTCTAAGCTTACTCACACTTCTAAAACGTGCTCCTTAATCTCCAGTCAGCCCGAGAGCTTGCGCTTGTTGGCCTTCTATTTACCTTGAGGCCTTCTTGCCCTTTGGCGTGCATGCTAGTTGCTTTTTAGGAGCACCAATGTGATTCAAAAAATTGCTCAAAATAGTTTAACTATCAAAATAGCTTTTTGTGAATTACAATGAAATATCAACCAACAATTATTTATATTTAGGGTGCGTGTAAGAATTATAAAATAATAATCTTACCTCTGACAAAAACGTTGGATTTGCGATCGTTGAACTTGGTTATGATTTTGGGATAAACTTTACAATCCAACACACTAGGCCTAAATTTGATGTATGAGTTTGATTAAAGAGAGTTGTGATTGCCAAACTCAAAAGCAGGATGTAAAATAACTATCCTGCCCTTCCCACCATTTCTCTTACTTGAACCATCACTAAATTTCCAACTGTATGAATTGATGATTCGCCATTCACATTCTTTTATTCTATTCACCCCTATGTACCTACTCACCATCATTTTAATTTACTCAAACAGCCTCTTGAGATGCATATATGTATTTCTCTTCCGTCTTTATATCTTGCTAAATTCTTTTCATAATTTCAGTACAAACTTCCCTCTCCCGTTCCATTTAAATTAGCTCGCCTGCCACAAATAAAACTTGTCGGCCTCCCCCGACACCTATGACCTATAAATAACTGTCTATACTCCCCCATTTTTCCCATTTCCATTCTCAGAACAATACAGAAACTAGGATCAACTCCAAATTTACAAAATGGCTCTCTCTACAAGAATTAATAGTACTAGTTTAAGCGCTTTACTGATTATTTTTCTGTACTTGCTTGCATTCGAGGCAAAAATTAGGCGGCTTGGTTTGCCAACTTGTGGGTGAAGGAATGGAATCATACTCCGATGGCTATGAAATTGATTTGTTTCAGACTGCATCAACAAGCTCTGTTATAAGTCAACAGTCACGACAAATGACAGCCCTCGAGCACAAGATGAGCAGACCATGAATGGTGCTTTCAGCTATGTCCTTCATTTTTCTTTTCCTTTACCAGTTCAATAGCAAAAGAACTTAGCGAAGTCGACTTAATTGATGTTTACTTCGGTATCTCTAAAGGGAAAAGTGAAGATTATATTACTTGTTTGATATATAAAATCCCACGTTTTATGTTAATTAAAAGGGAGCTATAATTAATTTTTCTTGTTTAGTAGTATTCTTTCAATTACTTTGTTCTTCATGTCAAAAGGTCGGTACTTGTGGTGCGAAATATAGAACGCCTTATTTATCAAACGCCTGTTGTATGTTGAATTTCTTGCTGGATTGGGCTAGTCTTTTAAGCTTCTCAGGTTGGAAAAAATAAACATTCTATGGCTTGATATCTTATTCTTGGACCAGTAAGATTAAGCCTACTGAGCTGTTTGGTAGGGATCTATTTTCTTAATTTTGAATTTTGAGAAAAAATATTTAAAGAATATCATATACATAATAATATCAAATCTCATAAAAGCACCGAATTATCCTAATATATAATGGGATTAGCATTACATAGCCGGTGTCATTCATGGGCATTTGGGCTGGTTGGGGGGGGGGGTTAAGTTCCATTTATGGGCATATAATAAGTGGGGCTGTATGGGAAACAAAGCCCATTATGGAGATTGGTTACTTAGGAAGACAGTTGAGTGCTTGAATGAAAGATGTGTTACTTTATATATACTACTTTATATTTATTTAATTAAATAAAATAAAAAATACTATATGAATAATTATTCAATAAAATAAATTAAAATTTTAAACTTACATAAATAATTCACATTACTAATTAACTAAATAAATGATTATTTATAAAAAAAAAAAATATAAGAGTTTTAGTTGATCCATATCTTGTCTATAAAAAACGATTTTTCCGAGGCATTAAGTCTTCACATATAGTGTGCATATATATATATATATATATATATTTTAGGGAGAGTGATTACTTATATAACTAGTGTATTTATACTTGACATATAATTCATTCCAATTAGTCCAAACTCAATATGATATAGAACTTAAGTCCAATACTACTAGTAGCTATAAATGCCAAGACGGGTTTTGAATAGTAGCAATTTTGGTCCAATATATTTTTTTCCGACATTTTCATGAAATGCCGACATTTCACGGTTCGCTCCTTTTGAAACGTGGTCGTATTGGTGCACGTTTTTGGCCTTCCTGGTTTCAAGCACAGTAGTTTCGTTGCGTTGGCCCTTATGGCAATAGTGGTATGCAACAATACCATTTTTGGTCCAATATTTTATTATTATTTTTTTCCCAAATGTAAATGAAACGACGATGTTTTGAGATTCGCTGGTTTAAGTGCACTCGTTTTGCTTGTCGCGGATGTCTATCCGCTGCAATGATTTTGGTTCAAGAAAAATAATTTCGCTGTGTACATGCAGAACTACGCCATTGTGAACTCTCGTTGTTTGAACCGCAGTCATTTTGCCTCTTTGCTCCCTTGTGTAGAGGACACTTCGGGTGCATTGCGTTTTGGCCGATGGACGACGTCGTTTAGGTGTGGTTATAAAATTGTAATTGGTGCTTATTTTTTATACTATTTATTCATTGGTTCTATATATATATAGTAGAGCATAGGGGTGTGAGCTAGTTATTATTCCAAATTCCAATTGTATAACATGTGTAGGAGATGTAAAGCAAAGGAACGTGGGCTAGCAATGAAAGGAGAAGATCACGGCTATGCGCTAAGTTGTTAGGAAACATCAATTATGATTTTTGAGTTGAATGGAATCTCATTGTTGAGATAGTCCATTACAATTATTATTTATTTCACCATTGTACTTCTAATAATAATAATTATAGGGAAAGTTAATAGTTATATAGATCTCATCAGATTTTGTTGTCATCACACTAACCAACTCATATTTAACACTCTCACTAATATGTAATTAATATTCTGATAGTAAATAGGAATTGTTGTATTGTCTTCAATTATTGACCACCTAAATTATATTGATACTTTTTAAAATTAATTCTAATTATATAAATCACGTGCTTTTTGTATAATTATAGGTACATTTTTTAATGGGACGTTTGTGAAAATTTTTATTATTAAATAAGAGGTGTACTTGTAATTTTGTAAAAGATCAAAGGGTATTTGTGTGAGTAGATCTAACCTGGGGGGGGGGGGTTGGTTTGTTAATGTAATATACCCTTACAAATATTTTAGGATAAATTATATTAACACCCCTTGAGGTTAGATCTAATTACTACAAACATTCATCATTCATTGTAAAATTACAAGTACTTCCCTTGATGTTGTAGTTGTAATTACAAATGCACCCATATTCTATGACGAAAATTTTCACAAACAAGGGTATCTGTTTGTTTGTTTTTTTGTCTTTTCCTTTAACCACATCATAATCCTATGTTGAGGAATTTATCTACGGAAGCCTCCTTTGGAGGCCTAGTCAGCAAAAGCCCCAATTCCAAAACCCTAAAAGAATGTCACATCATCATTCTAGGTCACCTCCGGAGTCCTCAAATTGTACAAAAATTAAAATTTAATATCCTAAATTGCTACCTCAAAAATTGGATGTTCTTATAATACCACCTCCCTAATTTGCTGGGCCAAAAATGCAATTTAGCTTATATATATCCATATCAAGAAGGGTAAATTATATTGACACTCATTGAGCTTATGTTTAAATTCACAAACACCCCATACTTTTTGCAAAATTATCGATACACTGCTAAAATGTGAGTGTCTGTATCTCAAGTGGTATTTGTATAAACTTTTACCTCTAAGTAGGATTGTAATTATGATTACAACTACAATCTCAATGAATGTACTCGTAATTTCTCAAAGAAAAATGAATGTTTGTGTATTTAAAAATTGATGGATCTGCTTGTCCAATGCTATCTTGTCTAAAAATTCAAATTGTTAGAGAGGACAATTATTTATATTAATATCTCTTAACACGCTCCGCTCACGTGCAAATCTTATGCGTAAAACCTTTCTTTTATGAATAAATAAGTGACAGTAAAATTCAAACATAAGACCTATTATTTAGTCTAGCGTTAATAAAATATTAAACAACCAACTCATTTAAAAATTTAAATTTAAAAAAAAATTATTTAATATTAATATATTAACAACATTTCTCCAACTTTCTCACAAAGCATACAACTCTTTTTCATCAATTTTTTTAGAATAATTTCGATGGTATGTAATTTATTGGAATATTTGAATAAAATAGAAGTGATTTAATTTTCCTCGTATTTAAGGGGTCACGAGAAATCAATAATATCGCACGACAGCTAATTTAATGATATGGTAAGGACAATATTAAATGCTTAGTGTACTATTTATTTGACCTGACACAATACTATCTTTTTGCCAAATCAATTAATATTATTTTAACATTCGAAATGTTCCAAAATTATGTTTTTTGTTGGACATGATTTTTTAAAATATAAACTGGCAAATAATTGCAAACTTTGCCTATCATTGTAATTATCTCTAAAATGAGTGGGGGAGATTTATTCATATTTGAGATTATATTTTTGGATAAAACGAACAACGAGGCCTTAATTATTTAAATGGTGAGGTATCAGGTTTCATAACCAACAAATTATGAAGTCGAATTTAATGTATGTTTACTTTAATAATTGTTACTTGTTTGTTGTTTCCTTTTATTGCAATTTTCAATTTGGAATAATTAACATATATATCAATTATTTTTTTTATATTTGAATGTAAGAAATGAGATAACAAGTCGTAATTACGAAGAAAAAAAAAGAAATTAGTATTCTTTTTAATTGAAAGTGATGAACTATTATTAATTGAAATAAATCGGTTACAATAATTTTTATCGAATAACAGTGTCTAACAAATACAATCACAACAATCATATTTCAATTAATAATATCAGATAAATAAAATTTAAATAATAACTACTATTACAATAGACAATACCTACTATGTCGTAGAACAATATCCAACGCATATGGTGTTGAGGGCTTCAACTTCGCCAACTAAATTAGGCCTGATTGATGACAAATAAGTATCCTTTTGACACAAAATGTAACTTTTTGTTTTTATGAAAATGCATCAATAGTTTCAAATCAACCAACATACTATTATTACAATTTTCAGTACGGAATACATTCAATATTTTTAATTCAACCAATAAATTCAAGTTAAATAAAAAACACGTACTACTATTAAAATAGACTATATATATATATATATATATATTCGTATTATTTGAGCTCACAATTTATACCTCATCACTCAGGCAAGATCATCCATACAAAATGTAACTCAAATTACTAAATATGTATGATATATATTAACAAGAAACGATTTCCTACATTATTGATGCATATATTTACAATGCCAAAATCGATTAATAAGTACAATAACAATTTTAAATTTTAGCATACATATATTGAATAAAAATAAACAAATACAAGAAAAGGTTTTTCGAGCTAAGATTCTCTAACAATTAAGTACTAATTAAAGTATATCCCATGTATTTGAATTGTTTGGTAGCGTACTTCTATTTAAAATCACATGGTATAAACTCTCGACAAACATAATTGTTTAAGTATATCTACAATATCACATCCTATTTAATTTTAGGGGCGAATAACAATTTATTCCTCTGTGATATTGAAAATGAGCACATTGCCCTCCTATGAGAAAAATATAGCAAATTTACCCCCTTATACTTTTTAAAATGAAATAATTTACCTTCTTATACAAGGAGGTAAATTGCTTCATTTTAAAAATCATAGGATGGTAAATTATTCTATTTAACAAATATAAAGAGGTAAATCGCTATTTATCTTTTCATAAGGGGGTAATTTGCTCATTTACGATATCACAAGGGGTTTGGTTGTAATTTTCCCTTAATTTTAGTGTAGATTATATTCACCCCTTACAAGATTAAGTCTAATTATATACATACTTTCTGTCTTTTATAAAATTATAAATATATCTATTGAAATTATAGTTGTAATTACAAATACATCACATAATCACTAGCGAAATTTTACACAAACACTCTTTGAATGCATTGCACTAACATCCTCTCAAAAGGTGTAACTATAATTTTATAAAGGACGGAATGTGTTTATTTAATTAGACATAACCTTAAAAGTTGTCAATATAATTTATCTTCAATATACATGACAACTTATATAATTTAACCTTTTATTCCATTTTCTTTGTCATTTTATTCTTAAATACTCTTAAGAGATAATTATACATACATCCCTGATCTATGATCTATTTAAACAAATCATTCTTATTTTTTGCATAATTATAGAAACCACCCAATATAAAAAAAAATATGGGTAGTTTGTGTAGTAATATTGATATTTATGGGGCTGTTTATATAATTTTTTAAAAAACAGAGGTGGTTTATGTAAGTAATGTTGACGTATCTGTGGGAGTGATTTGTGTAAATAAGTCTGGCGTCGTCTGTGGGAGGTCACATATTTCAATCCAGATCAGTTGTCGTCGTCTGTGGAAAAACTGAGGATCGCCAGTCGAAGGATAATGAAAGGAACATCGATGGAAGATATTCATGGAGTGGAAGATCAACCCAGGTAAGGAGAACAAATAGTGCAATTGACAAGGGGAGAATTACAAAGATTGATGGAGGAAGCTGGAAGGAATGCACTTGTAGCTTATGAACGAAGGGCGGAAGGGAGCCTATGAAAGGCCATGAACCGAAATCTCTGGAAGTAGGATCCAATAGCAGAGAGAGAGCTAAAAGAAGGGAGCCAGGGATCTCCGGAGCCGAAGTAGACAATGTGGGGAAACAGATAGAGCAATTGGAACAGATCAATGAATTGGAGAGGCGAGGAGAATTAGTGGCACAGAATATGATTTACCCTTTTTGTAATAAAATATTGACGGAAATGGCCAAATTTTAGAATGTCGGATCTACCCAAATATGATGGAACTAAGGATTCTCAAGAGCATGTGGCGGCCTTCGAGTTGGTAATGAATCTATATGGATAATCAGGTCCAATTACAACTAAATTGTTTGTACTTCTCTTGAAAGAAAGACACAAGAATAGTTTACCAACTTACCCAGTGGCAGCATAGAGTTGTAGAACAGCTGTTGCAAAAATTTACGTTCCATTTTGAGAGCAAAAGGAAGCAAAAGCATTCGGCTACATATCTACTTACAATAAAACAGAGAGAGGATGAGTCTCTTAAAAGTTTTGTGGGAAGATTCAACAATGAAACTCTAAAAGTTCACAATCTCAGGATCGACATGATGGTGAGCATTTTGATACATGGGCTAAAGAAAGGACCTCCACCAGCAGATGTGGAATAGTTAATGAGGTTGGTACAAAAATATATCGATGAAAAGAAAATAAACACCATGAAAGATGGAGAATGATAGAACAATCGAGATCAAGATCGGGTGAGGGATGGCAGCGACAAACGAACCTGGATTGATAAAGAAAGAGAACTACCTTATCAACCAAAGTATCATAGGTATACCCCCTCACCATGGTAGGGGCTAGAGCACTAATGATGGTCGAAAGTCTGATCTACACCAATGGCCCAGACACACCAGATTCACACTAGCTAAGAAATACTCTAATAAGTATTGCAAGTTCCATAGAGAGAGAGAGGACACGACATGGAAGATAGCTACCAATTGAAAGAAGAAATAGAGAGACTGGTAAGGCAAGGATATTTTAGGGATCAAATACTTCGAGAGAGAGAAAAGGTGGGAGAGAAGAAATAGGGAGGAGAATGAAGAGTAGATCGAGAAGCAGGCGAAAATGGATTCAGAAACTAGGGAAAATGTACCTGTGAAAGATGTAATTCATACCATAGCAGAGGGACCGACAAGGGGAGATTTAGCAAGAATGAGGAAAAGATATGAAAGGTAGTCGAGATTGAGTGGAAGGAAGGAGCTCGTGATGAGTGTGGAGCCTGAAGAGGATATCATCTTCAGGAGCAAAGACATGTGTGCTGAGACGGGGTCGTTTTTGGTGATAAAAATAGACATCACAAATTTCACCATCCATAAGGTGTTACGGGATAATGGTAGCTCGGCTGATATTATATTTAGAGAGGTGCTGAATAAGATGGGATTAAATACAACAAGATTAGACCCTGTACAAACTCCCTTGGTAGAATTTGGAGGTAGTGGGTAACATTATTAGGCACTATTGAGCTCCCAGTGTCAATTGGAGAGGAGCCAAGAAGAAAGACGAAGATGGTAAAACTTTTGGTGGTAGACACCCCTTTTGCCTATAATGTGATACTAGGACGACCAGGTCTAAATCTGTTTAGATCAATAGTGTCGACCTATTACCTAAAAATGAAGTTTCCAACAAGGAACAGGGTGGGGGAAGTATCCCGGACCAAAAGGAAGCTCGGAGATGTTATAATTTGTCCCTGAAAAGGGCAGTCAAAATGAAAGGAAGAGTAAAATCAGGAAAGAGGAAGAAATCTATGCAGAAAATCAAAAGATGAGTAAGACAGATCGAATAGAACCAACAGAGAATCACAAGGTAGTAAAGTTGGTAGCTAGGGAGCTTGACAAAATGACCAAGATCGGGTCGCATATGAGTCAAAGGTTGGAAACGATGATAATCAAATTCTTGAGAAAAAAAATTGTAGATATGTTTGCATGGAGTTCGTTAGATTTTAAGGGAATAGACCGTAAGGTGATCGTGCATAAGTTGAATGTGGATTCTATGGCGCGACCTATTAAACAAAAAAAGAGGTTGTTTGGGGCCTAACGAAACCATATCATTGAAGAAGAAGTCAGCAAATTGTTAAAAGCGAGATACGTGTAAGAGGTGCAGTACACAGAGTAATTGTCAGATGTTGTGGTCAAACCCATGGTATCTGGAAAATGGCACATGTGTACAGACTTCACAAATTTTAATAAGGCTTGCTTGAAGGACCCCTACCCATTGCCTCGTATTAACTTGCTCGTGGATTCCACTGCAGGATGTGAACTCTTCAAGATGATGGATGCGTACCAGGGTTATCATTAAATATTCATGGCGGAATAGGATCGATATAAGACGTCTTTCATAATTGAAGATGGGATTTATTGTTATACATGTAATGACTTTCAATTTGAAAAATGCAGGTACTACTTATCAGAGGTTAGTGAACAAAATATTTAGGTAATTGATAGGAATATCCATGAAGGTGTATATGGATGACATGCTCGTTAAAAGCATGAAATCGGAGGATCAACTACTTCAATTTAAGCAAGCATTTCACATAATGAGGGCTTATGGAATGAAGTTGAATCCAACAAACGCACCTTCGGAGTTGTGGTTAATTTATATTTGTCAGGATTTCTTCTTTTAACTATAGTAATTAATCATAGCGAAAAAAATCATATCTTTTTTTAATATTATTACTTACTTTTATAAACTTTATAATTTTATTTTATCAAAATGCTTCCAAGGTTGTGACGATTGTTATAGTCAAGTCACAGTGACGACTTGTAATATCATCACTAACTTATTAGTGACAATTATTGTATATATTGTCGTTGCCGCTAAATATGGTTATTCTTGTAATGATTTTATTGATATAATTATGGTGTTCATAATTCGATTTACTGATCGAAATTGAAAGTTGTTACGTATTGAATATTAAATCGGAATTTTGACGTGACATTCGGTGCAAGACTTTTGAAAATTTCAATATTCAATTTAATTAATATTAGTTTTTTGTATTTATATACAGTAACGAATCGAATATCATTTTTTTTGAAAAATTTTATTATATGTGTAATATAAATATAAATATGATAAATATAAGTTATATATATAAATATTAAATATTGATTTTGGATAATTATATATATGAGTGTAGGATTTTTGTTTTAAAAATAATCAATAATTTTGGTAATTTAATGAATCGAATCGAAATTTTGCATGTCTTAATTTATCGAACTGAATTTCAATTATTTATATGGTTTGGTTCGATAAAACTGAATGCACACCACTAGATATCATGGAATTCTTACTGTCTATTTGTGTTCGTAACAATCGTTATAAATTTATAGTATTTTGTCATAACTGATTAAAGTGAAAATTTATGGTAATTAATAATCAACCAGGATTATTGATTGTTATATCAGCATAAACATTAGACTTTATTAAAATTTTGTTAAATATTAAATATATACTGATCATAATTAAGACGTAGCATGGCTAATATAATTAACCAAATGACCAAAATAAAATATTTATATTCTTTTATTCATTTATATATAATAGAATTAATTTATGATAGTTTTTAAATGGTAGTGAATAGTCTATTTATTTACGGGGAGTGTAAAAATATTTATTTTTTAAATGTTTGGGCTATCAAAATCTTATATTGGCAATATAAATAAAGTAAATTAATACGGGTTTTCATAATTTTTGTTTTAATCACAAACACATTTTTATTATTTAAAAAGTAAAAAATACTTTATGAAATTAAAAATACTCTTTTATAAAGGGTTATTAAAAAATATTTATTAAATAATTATTAATTTTTTAAATAATAAAAAATAATTTTAATTATGACAAATGTTTTCAAGGAATCCGCGTAATTTACCTATATAAAGAATTAATATTGCTTTTAATTCCTTTCACACAGTATTGTCAAAAAGCAGCAGCATGCATGGGGCCACGGGACCCCAATAATTGACACATTTGTGTCACATAATTATTTTTTGAAAATGATTAATTAGGACACTGGCAGGGCCTGACAGGGTGACCGGTCTAGTACGTTACCATTTTAAATAAATGTGTCGTTTTCATCTGAATCAATAATTAATAAAAGTATGATTGATTTGTCACCCCATTTTAATTTCGTCACAATATTCCACTTAGGGAAGGAAGTGCTCCAAAAATTTAAAAGAATATTGAATCATTATTAGGCCATAAACATTAAAAAAATATCAATGGATGGTTACATGTGTTATCGAAAGGTGGAGGACCACATGATTGCTAAGACTTGTCATTACAAGGTTAATAAATTAATACTTGTTTTTTTAATAGTCAATTATGTTTCATCAATCGATAAAGTCGATGATGTTCAATATAAAAATTAATTATTAGAATAAATTAGAGCTATCTCGTTTCAAATTTAATATATCGTGAATATTCACTTATTATTTGAAAATTTACAAATACCCTGTTCGATAAAAAATAATTATGTTGCTCCTAAACAATAAAGTATACACAACTATTTTACTCTTATTGTAATTTTTTAAAAAATAAAAAATGTATATTTCAAAATATCAAAAAAAATTGAGGGTGGGTAAGATACATAATCCCTTAGGGAATATTAGTCATAAAAATATTTTAGAAAATTCCAATATGAATTTATAATTTATAATTCAAAAAGGCATTTTAGTCAATTCACCACAAAAAATTAGATGAAAAGCTAAAGGAAGCCAAAAAAATTAGTTCATTGTTAGACAAGCGTTAAAATTATGGGGGTATTTATAATTTTTTAAATAATATACAAAAATTCGAAGAATGTGGTGATAATTCACCGTAATTATTATTTCAATTTAACTACAAGTATAACTATATTTTCTTAGCATATTTTTATTAGATGGGTCATTTTTATTTAAAATTGTTAATTTTCATGTTGTGCGAGTAAATTTCAGCATACTATAAACATTAAATAGATTGATGTAGGCAGTAAAATACCAATCTTATGAATCTTTTTGTACGACCTGAATTACAAATTCTACTGACTGAATTTTATACTATATAAAAAAAAAAGAATTATTTATACTGATGTTAGCAAAAATACTCCAACTCAATGAATTTTATCTGACCCTTTGGACATTTTGGCAAGCTTTAATTTAAAAAACCAACAAAATAAAAACTAACATTTAAATGTTTAAGTCAGTAACAGAATAAGAATTATTGAATATCTTTTAATAAGCTAATATATACTATAGTTATCCATATCAATATTACTTTCAATTATCGAATGACGATATACGACTTCACAAAATTAATTTTTTTTATTATAATGACAATAGTGCCTTTGAATTCGCTTTCTTTTCCTCTTTCTACTTTTTTTATTTGTAATATATTTTTAAAAAAAATATTGTATATGTATAGAACCAAGTATCACGACAATCAATAAAAAAATACGAAAAATTGAAAAATAAAAAGAAGGTTTACCGCTGACCGGAGGTAGCGTGACGTTCTATATAGCAACCAAAGAGGTATGGGTTTTTTTTTTTTTTTTTAAATTTTAATGTGAAAATGTGAGTTTGGTCGGCTCTCCCTCAAACTTTGGAAAACTCTTTTGGGGAAAAATATGGGAATACTGACAGCCCACTGAATTTGCAACGTTTCAGTCTGCGGCCCCAGTCGTGGGCCCCTCCTTACGTCATTTCTGTCTCTATAAAGACCTAAACTACCAGGGTAAATTTACTTGGCGTAGGGACATATCGTAATACTTTATTTTTTATGGGGATAAATTGCATCTTTTGTCCTATAAATAGATTTGATTTTAATTTTGGTCTTATATTATATATAATTTACATATTGCATTTTATATTTCCTTTTTCTAATTTTTGAACATGCAAAACAGAAAATCGACAAGTATTTAACTATAGAGTCTGTCGTTAAGTAGTTGTATTTGAAGGAAAAAAAATAAAATTTAAATTTACATACATTAATATACAATATATATTATAATTAAAAAAATAATATAGACATAGAGAAGATGATCGCTTAGCGACTATCGATCTAAAAGTGAAAGGGGAGAAGGGGTAGCAGTGGGGGAGGAAGGACGTAGGAGGTAGTAACGATGGGAGAAGGGGGCAGACACCGACAATGAGGGTGGAGAGAAGCCCGATTGCGATGAGGATGGGGGGAGGAAAGGGAAAGCGTAGAGGGTAGAAGGGGGAACGACGATGGGTGTGGAGGAGGGAAGGAGCATGGGCGTCGACGACAGGGGGAGGGGGGCGGCGGGGTGGGGTGGGCTATATATATATTATACATATATTTATATAACTATATTATACATATTTATAAAAATATATTTTATAGCTTTTGTATATAAATTATATATGTAAAATTGAATCTGGAGCATTGATTTATAAAAATAAGATATTAATTATAAATTTCAGTAAGATTTTATAACAATCATAAATTCAATTAATATATTGTGAACCATTGCTTTGTGTTAGATAAGATCCATAATTGTAAAATAGAGACACAATTTAGAAATTAAAAAAATTAAATGAAAAAACCACTTAACGACTTTAAATTATGTCGTTAAGTATTTAACGATTTTTTATTGTGTCTTGAAATTAAAAAAAATTATGAATATAAAGAATGCAATGCGTGAATTATCTACAGTATGAGACCAAAATTGAAGACAAGTCCACTTACACTAGAAAAAATATAATCTTTTGTTACAGTTAATTATTATAGTTAAAAGAAAAAAACCATGACAAATGCAAATCAACCACGGCTTCACAACGGGCATTAGCCGTTGTTTCTACAGATGTGGCCAAAACATGAGCCATGTCAAAATCATGGTGAATATTATTTAATCGTGGTAAAAAATTAAAATTTTGCTTTAATTTTATTTAACCGTGGTTGATAATATTGATTTATCATAATTTTTCAGTCGTGATCATTTATGATATAACAAAATCTCAATTATTTTGTAATACATGCGAATAAAAATAATTAATTTATCAATTATTTAAGAATGGATTTAATAATCTAGAATTCACTTATTATTGTTCTTTAGAGTTCTTAATTTTAAATAAATTTATAAACTTCTTGAAATATCTTACAAGATATTATAATGTATTTAATTAAAAAATATTATAACATATAAAAACTTTAACCAAGTTTTTAAAAATGAAATGCGATTATTCTATAATTCTAAGAAAAATATATTATTATAATTCAAAATATTGCTTCTATATATATTTTTTAAAATCCATTCCTTAAAGAAAGAGGCAGCCAATGAAGCTGGAAATTAAAGAAGCAAGTGACAAAATGATTAAACTAGAAAATGATAGCTGACGTGGACGTCTAGCAATGGTGTCCATCGTATCCAACGGCCCAGATCCACTCTCACACCCCTCTTTATCTCTCCCTTACAAACTCTCTTCCAACACACAAACGCAAACGCAAACACAAACACAAACACGCACTCAAGAGTGAGAAATTTACTCCAAATATGATGTTGGGCAAGCGTGGACGGCCCACTTTCAGGAGAACAACAAGCATGACCGGGATCAGCTTCGATGTGGAGGCGCCGCCGCCTCCCCCTCTCGGCGGTGTATACGATCACATGATGTTGTCGCCGAGATACTTCCGGAGGAACGACTCTTCCGCCGATGCCGAGACCGCTGATTTCTTGAGGAGCTGTGGCCTCTGCAACCGCCGTCTCGCTCCCGGCCGTGATATCTACATGTACAGGTAACTACTAGTCTTCACTCTTTACTCTCTTCCCCACTTCCACCACCCCTCCCCCCCCCCCCCGCCGCCGCCGCCACCACCACCACATGCGAAAATATAAGAACTCAGAGAAGCTGGAAATAGTAAAAGAAAGTTGACCCCGATCGATATATGATCGTGAATATATTATTTCGATACATATAATTCTTTATTTTATGAAATTAAATCTATCAATAATTTTGAAATTTTAAACTTTTATGAAATAAAATACTTAATACATCAAATTTGTTTAATTTAAAAATTATTCTGAAAATTTCATAGAGTTGAGGACTAAAAGTTTGAAAGTGTTTGACTTCTCTCTTATCGTATTAAGAGTATAATTTTTTTCTATATTTTCTAATTAGAGAAAATTATTTATGGTTTAAGAAATCAATTTACATAAATTTGGATCTGAATTTGGAGCAAATTACAATAACAAAATAGATGTGGCTACATTATAAATATTGGAAATAATTGGAATATACTTTAATATTTTTTACGGGAAATTGGAATCTTCATTTATGTGTCATTTATAAATTAAAATAAGATCTGCCAAAATTCTCTCAATTAAAACCTTTATTATTGATGGGATATTAATTTATTTCATTTTAATAATGAAAAAATAATTAAATATATGATAAATAACTTCTTTTATTTAATACAAAATCAACTATATATCTATCAGTTGCTGGATGATATAATTTTTCTTGATATTCATACATAGATACATTAATTAATTATATTTCTAAATAAATGGCCAATTTTCCTCGCTACTTCTCAAATTCACTACAAATTTGTTTTGTTATATATATATATATATATATATAAATGCAAGCAACATCTCTGTAATATCGTAAATGAACAAATTACCTTTTATAAAAAAGATAGCAATTTATCTTCTCATATTTCTTTAAAATACAACTATTTACTCCCTAGATTTTTTTAAATAAAAATAATTTACCTCCTTAAATAGGGAGGTAAACTGTTTTATTTTAAAATATATTAAAGATAAATTGCTATTTTTATCATAAAAAGATAATTTACTTATTTATAATATTACATAAGATAAATTGCATAAAGCTATATATATATGCACTAATGATATATTGGCATAAATTGTCGTCTTGGAAATTTGCTCAAATGTCATACTAAAAAGACTTGTTCAATCTTATTGCCCAATTTCTTTTTAAATATATGAATCGAATTGAAATTAATATCCAACAAAATAAATCATGCTATATATTGAGTTAACTTGAGGACATACGGCGTTTTATTATGATCAATTAATTATCAAATAAAAAATAAAGATATTAATTAATTTTGGCTATGCGACCATTAGGCATTATTTTTGCAAGCGAACCGCTATTAATCATTATTTTTGTAGGCGAAACCAATATATTAATAACAATTAAAAATCATAATAAATATTTTGTATAGCTAAAATCATGACATATATTGACTAATTATAGTTAAAATCGTGTGATTACAGGGGTGATACTGCATTTTGTAGCCTAGAGTGCAGAGAGCAACAAATGAAGCAAGACGAGAGAAACGAGAGGCGTGCCGCCGCCACGTCAGTTACCAAAGACGGCGAGAGCCACCATCAGGAACTGGGGGCTGCCGGCCCTGAAGCTGAGACGGTGGCTGCAGCCTGACAGCCTACGTAGCCCCTGTAATTTTAATTAAGACAATTATATATATAAATTTGGTAATTAATTATAATGATGTATATGTATATATGCATGGATGGAAGTAGAATATTATTAGTTAATTAACGCTAAGCTAAATATGATGAGGTTATGACTGCAATAGAAATGCATGTTGATGTTGGTAGGTTTAATGATGCAAGAAGAAGTTGGTTTGTGCTTGTACCATGAAACAATGGCTGCCTTATGCATGTTGAGGTTGAGAAATTTTTTTATTTGGATCAGGTTTCGTGGGCACGAATCAATTACACAAAAACGTAATTATTATAAGATTTAATGTAAATTAATCCTATAATATTGAAAATAAATAAATTATTCCCTGTGAAAAGAAAAGTATCATATTACCTCTCTGTATTAGTAAGAATAGAGTAATTTACAACCCACACGATTTTGTTTGGTGTACGCGTTTTTTTTTCAATTTTTTTTTAAATCTTAGCTATAATACTATATTTATAATATTACATGTGAACCGTTGGATCGGATTTAATTCAAATGTCCAAATTTAACTAATAGGTGAATGGATTAGATTTTACTTAATTAAAATCAAGGGTCTAGATTTAAAGTTACAATTTAACTAATATTTATTTATGCAAATATTAATTTAAAAATACCTTATATGCAATGAATTTATATACATAACTATAGTTATATACATAAATATATATGCAGAGAGAGAGAGAGAAGAGAAAGAGAGAAGGGGGTGATGGGGGTTTTATCAATTAAAAAGATAAAAAAGTTCTTAATTAAGAGCAAAATAGATATTTCATCAGGATTTGGGTACAAGATCGTGGGTTGATCCAAAATTTGAAGAGGATTATACACTACACGATTGAAATCAGGAGAAGTTCAGATGAAGACACGTTGTCTGATCTTGACAAAAAACTAACTTGAGCGTCGGAGGATTTTCATCAGGGACGATCCCGACTGGCCTGACGTACGTGCTTTATTCCTCAGGACCCATCATAGATTTAGAAAGATTACGTGATAAGATCGATGATGCATATTTCGAACCAGATCAAGGTGAAGGTGATGCGACAAGGAGTGGCAGGGGTGGTGGTTTGGGCGTGGGACAGGCGAAAGGGTAGGGGAAGGGAGGAGTGGTGAAGGTGAAGCATTGGGGACTAAAGGGGGAAGGGAATGGGCGGTGGCCGATGGTGTTGGGGGCGGGGAGTTTACGGGGTTGGATTTTTTTTATTTTCTTTTAAAAGTAAAAACATATGTATTAATAAAAATATTATATACTATATATAAAATAGTATATTTATTTCTTAATAAATATTATATAATATAAATAAAAAGTATACTATTATAAAATATATAATTTTTTTTTTTTGAAAAAAATCATGCACCTCATAAGAGGAGCGAGTGTACTAAAGACATTTCTCTAATGGGATAAATTGTTTCAATTTTAAAAATATAGAAAGGTAATTTGATATTTTTTTTATAGAGAGATATTTGCACATTACCCATATGCAGGGAGTAGAATGTATTTTTTTCAATTATTATATGATTGATTATTTTTCTTAAATTGTGCATCAATCACAATGAAGACAAATATTGTACATTTGTTTTATGATTAGTTTGAACTTGATCAGATTTGATTCGAACTATAACTTTTTATCGGGATCCTACCAATTGTATTACGTATGATCTTTACTTTTTGGGAATGCGAGGATTTGGATAAGGGAAGTTATTCCAGCTTGGTATCAAATTTAGCCATATTCGATTAATTATATGGTAAATATAAATTGTTATTTAAATTTTAGGGTAAATTACAACAAACTTTTTTAAGTTTTGACATAATCATAAATATCCCTTATTGTTTGAAAAATTATTAATACCCTTGATTTTGACGGTTGTCTAACAATTAGCCCAATCTATTAATTTATGTCATGTTTTCGTTCATTTTTATGGTGAATGGACTAAAATATTCTTGTGAATTATAATTTTATTTTTTTTTTAGAATTTTTTGAATTTTTTTTATGTACTTAGTCAATTTTTTTTATATTTTTTTTTAACTTTCCCTCCCACCTCATCTGATTTTTTGTATTGTTTTTTACTTTTTTCTGAAACAATAATATAGTAAGAATAAAATTAATAATTTCAAAACTCAACGAATGGTTACATAATTTGATTGAAAATAAGGGAGGAATTTACAATTTTTCTAATAATAAGAGAATATTCATAATTATGCAAAATTTAAAAAAAAAACTCATCCTAGTTTACCCTTAATTCTAAGATGAATTTGTATTCTTTTATTATCACATCATTTATTTTACTTAAACAAATAAAATTTATGCATAGCAACTACTTAACAGTAAAATACACTTCAATCCATTATTGCAACTACATCAAAAAAGGAAAAACACTAACTCCCAGTACTACGCTTACAAGAAAATACCAAAAGCTAAGCAAGAACAACAGCACGGGTGTCCTGTCCTTGCCCGTTTGTCCAATTCCCACAATGTTTTTTTTCTTTTCACTTGTATTCCAAAATCATATTGTTTTCTGGAGCCAATCCAACACAAGCCCTCAAGATGTTCTCGAGCATGGCACGCTGCTTAGACAGTGCGTTGACGACCGGTGTGCCTGGAGGTACCTGTTACCAGAGCGGCCGTAAGTGGATGAATTGAGATAGGCTGAATTCTTGAATGGAAAATGATTCTTGAAAGGTTTACTTACAAGAGGGGCTTTGGTTAGGTAGCTGAGGATGGTTGCCACCGGGTGGAACGAATGGAATTTGCCCTGTTGATTGTGGGGTTGCATTGTTAGTACTAGAGCAAAGACATTAAAGGTAGAGTAAAACGGAGAATGAAGTAATATTGCGGAAAACGGACCTCTCCCTCGGCTTTGAGCTGAATACGAGTGCTGAGTTCAGCTAGGAGGACCAAATCCAGGATGATGGGAGCAGCCAGAAGAGAGTCCTCACACGTGTTGTGCAGAACTATGGTACTTTTCCCTCCCATGAATATCTCCGAAGTGTACTCGTCCATTGCTCTCTTGCTGTCCCCCACATACGGTACATACTACAGGCATATACCGTAAGATTATCAGTTGAGGTTTTAACAGAATTTCATGTAATTAGTGGTGCTGCAAACGCAGAGTTTCAAACTGAATTGCGTATGTGAGACTGAATGCATCAGAAGTGAAATATGATTATTATACCTTGATGACAACAATATGGTCGGGGTGTTCACCAGGCTCATAAAGGATGCCGTTGCTGGCAACCATGTCGTCTACCACATTGCTTTTAGAAATCTCTTTGGACCGGAAAGTTTGGGGTGCTGATAGATTCATCCCGTCGTTGTTTCCCAGATGATTATAGCTCACAATCGACGTTGGCTGTTCACAAACAGATCAAATTCATCCCACCAAGAATACATAATTAACATAAAACTCTGATACAGACTATAGCATACCTTGATACCAGCTCCAACAAGGAAATCAACTAGCACTGATTTCATCTTGGTTTGACCGCTCTTGAAATCATCTCCACCAATCAAACTGTTCCTCTGAATCGCCAAATCAATCAACCCTGACATAAAATTTAATCGAGCATGATTATTTTTTGACTATAATAAGCAATTTTCCTATTGATTCAGGAGCTAGCTTCAAAACTCACCTGGAACAAAAGTATTTTGTGGGCTGCCATTAATGAACGGAACATTTTCAAAAACACAAGCTATGGCATACAAGGTTGAAGGAGATATCTCGGCCTCATTCCTCTCTACCGAGGCCATCAGGCTTTCGGCTGTATCGTTTAGCCCAACGACAACATTACTGTATCTTTCTGTGTTGGCTGTCCACAGCACTACGACCTTGTCCACCTTATTTTGCTCCTTAAAGTCCCTATTAGTAACAAAATTTTAAAACAGCCCTCCAAATTACTACCAGATTTACGATCCTTAAACTAGACGTCATTGAAAGAACAGAACTGCACAAATGAAGAATACTTAAGCAGGCATTTACCAAAGGCCAAGATTATGTATACCTCATGTCTTTGATGATCTGTTGAACTTGTTCTTTCTTGGTTCCTTTAATCACGTTGTTGGCACGTGATCCCTGATTGGCGGCTATGAAATCAGGATCGTAGATTCCAGGGAGTGGGACCATGTGCTCCATGTAGGGCCTGAGCTGCTTCTGGAGATCAATATCTAACACCTTGGCCCTGCCCATGGCATCAGCCAAATTCATATTGCTGATGTCCCATCCCCCAAACACTACGTCATCTGGGTTGACCTGATCATTGTCAAACCATTTAACAAAGATTACAAACTAATGATTATCATACTCAATACTAAAAACAAGAACTATTTTTTTTTTAACTCCAAGTTCTAGACAATAACAACCATCCATTCAGCAGTATATGCCAAAACGATCCAAGACAATTACATCCCAACTACGCGGTATTTGCACATAGACAATCAAAACCATTCATGTAAAGATAATAACATTGCTTTTTTGGTTTTCGTACAATCCACAATAATAGACGTGATTATCTCATAATGTACAAGAATCAGAGATGATTAGCAGGGACAGGACAGGTGCTTGGGAGAGTACCATGGGAAGAAGGCTTTTGAAGGGGGCATAGATCTCTTCTCCATTGAAGGAACCAACTCTGATTGAGGATGCCTGTGTCAGTGACCCAAAATAATTGGCCTGTTGCACCTTATCCTTTGTTGCCCATGAAATCCCTCTGCCATGAAAATACCATCATCAACCCCATATCTCAATTTTTGTCACACTTCTTCCATGAATAAAGGGCCTCAGAAAAATTCAATCTTTCTTTTATTTTTTCGTTTCCAAGGTGGAAATCACCAAGAACCCATTAAAAAATAAAGAAATCCAGATATCTCCACAAATTTAAATATTTGAATTAAACAAATGCAAGAACTCACTCCCTGTTTGCAATGACACCGCCAGTGAGAGTTGAACCATTGTTCCCTCCCCATCCAACAAGCATGACCCTTCAAATATTTCCATCAAACACATTAAAAAATACAATCAAAAAGGGAAAAAAAACAAATCTTTTTTTCCCCCACATGGGTATTCTTTTTCTTGATTGATCTTGTGAAAAACAGAAACATACCCTAATTTGGGGACATGAGTATCAGTTTTGAACTCGTATTTGACAGTCTTGGGCTTGACAATCCATTGGTAGGTGCCGTTTCTGCTCTCATGAACAAGCTCTGTAGTCTCGTAGTTGTAGACAGAGTGAATCTCACCCTCGGTGTACTTGACATTGGGGCTCTCAACCTTGAAGCTCTCGATGAACATTTTCGTTTCTTTCTTTTGCTGTGTTTGAGAGGAAAGAGGAGTGAGATGGGCAGCAAGATTGTAGGATTGGAGAACGAGTCTAGTGTTATATGAATCTCTCTGGTTGAGCTCCAAGTGCGTGTTGTGTGTGTGTATTATCTCGGCTGCCACCGAGAGCCCTGCCTATATAGCAACTTGGGAGTGCACGTGGCCTGCTGCTGCTGGTGTCAGCCCCACATCTTCATTTACATGGTTGCTTTTTTATTTGGAAAAAAAAAAAAAAACTCATGCAAAAAACTATTTTAGGAATAATTTTTTACAATAATTTATGAGGAAATTTGCGTTTTGTTTGGTTTCATTTTCAGTCCGTCTTCGAAATCAATCAAATATGTCAAATATTTATCCTCATACAAAAACATCATATTTTCATACATTTGAAAAGCTTTTTGAGGTTCCATCGTCACACAAAAATCAGATGCTTGAACCATATATTATTAATTCGAATTAACTATACTTTCAATCATAAGAGTGTTGTAAATATTTTCTAACATTAAAGTATTTCTAAAAAACATTCCAATTAACTTAACAAGGTTAGTAAAATTGCTAAATTAGCGCTGATGTTGTATTAAGGTGGTCTTTACGACTGTTGAAAATGTCTGTTGAAGTATGTTAGACATTTTTGTCTCATAAATATTTACATATAGCGAGTATACATAACAACTCGACATATATATAAGTTATTACGGGATAAAAATTATTTAAAAGTTTCAATGATAATTTCGATCATCATAAAAACTATATCACTGACACATCAACATCAGTCGAACAGTTTTATCAACAAGATTAAGTTAATTTGTTTTATTTATTACATTTTAAATATAATGGGGTGTTTGTGATATTAGATATATTTTATGGGTAATTTAATCTAATTATCCCTTCTCTAGAATATTCATATGATCTCGTGGTCACAACGAGCGATTGCATAATTCAAATAAACATCAGAACAAAAATGACATGGACAGGTGAATTGTAAAGTTCGACATTTTCATGTATAAAAGTTTTCTCATTTGATAATGTAAGTTCTTTTCTTAGAATAACTCCAATTTGAGGTTACCCAAATGAAGTGGAAATTGAAAAAAGAACTCCAAAACAAAACAAAAAGGGGACAAAATAGTAATAATAATGGTAAACTTTTTAAATTTGATATAATTATAAATATTTTTTTTGTTATTTAAAAAAATATAAATATTTTTTAAATTTAATATTTATCTACTAATGAGTTCATTATGTTAATTATGTTTCTATTTAAAAATTTTCCTTTGAATTGATTTTAAATATATTTTTTTACAGAAAATACTTTATTGACTAATATGCTGTTTGGATTATTTACTTTACTCACACTTATTTTTATTAAATTTTTAAAAATATTTTCTTTATTAAAAAAAATCAGTCAAAGTAAAGTAGTAACTTCTATCTCATCGTTTAAGAGCTATACTTTCAATTTAAGAGGGAGTATTTATAATTTTTCAAACAATAAAGGGTTATTCATTATTATGTCCATCATAGGGAGAGTACCAGTAATTTATCATTTTAATAATAGGATAAATTACATTGATGTCCCTAAGATTAGGCTAAAATACACAAACACCCATATCTTTTGTAAAACTACAGCCACATTATTTGATATTACAGTTGCAATTACAATCACACTCTTTATTCAAAAGCAAATTTACACAAATACTTTTTAAAAAATATTACACCAATATCTGTCAAAAAGTTTAACTGTATTTTATGAAATATAGAAAGTATATGAGTATTTTAATTTATTTTTAAAAAATATCGATATAATTTCTCATAAAAATAAGGAGAAAAAAAAAAAAAAACCACCAAAGAAAGAGGGAAAGAAAAGGCCAAAAGGCAGAAAACCACACGTATATGATTGTGAAGGCGGGGTTGAGCAACGGACATGTGTGGAGTGGGCTTAACGCGTGGCGAAGTGTTGGGGCAGCTGATTTGTGGACTTGTTAGTGGGCCGTCGGACACTGGCCCAACTCCGAAGCTACTCGAACCAATCGACACAACATGACTGCCCACCCACCCTTCACATCCATGCTTCTCTTGCTCCTTTTCTTGTCCAAGCATGGTCCGTCGGTGAGAAGAATTTTCTATCGCACTTTTATATTATTTAACGATATTATATTAACTCATTTATGATAATGCGTTTCACTTTAAAATTATAATTTAGCGATGCAGTTTGTAATTCGATCTGTATTCTATTGAAGCGAGGTATTGTCTATTCTAATTTTGTATTGATTTTACAAGATTTGTTCTAAAAAGGCCCATTACTAGGAAAATGAGGTCTTGGGACTTATAAGCCACTCAAACTCATCATTTGCAATTAATGTGAGACGCTAGTCAACATTATTACTTAATTTTAAAAAGTTATGTGTTAATTTTATATTGATGTGACATTAAAATATAATATAATGTGAATTCCAGATGAAGCTCCACAACGTTCGTTTTTTCTTTTTTTCTTTCTCCCTCTTTTTCCGACATATATATGATTATTTCAAAGAAAAATATGGTTGTTGTCCATGCCTCTCACTTGTCATCTTTTTCTTGTCAAATATTAAGTTTGAAATGCCCTATTGTGGCCCCCACCATGCAATTTGAGGTTGCATTGAACTTGAGCTAAATGTCACAACCCACATCCCTATATTAAATAATCCAAAAAATTATCTCCAACTAAGGGAATGTTTGAAAATAAAATTGGAAAAACGTTGAAGTTGTAGGATTTGAAATTTTTTTTGATATCTATAGTTTTATTAGTAAGTTGGAAAAAGTTTGTGAGAGAAGTTTAATAAATTTTGAGTTAAAAGAGTTTGACGTAGTTTGCAATATAATCGGTGTCTTATTAAATGAGGTATTATTCGTTTTGATTTTTGTAAGAGTCTCATAGATTTATCTTAAAAAGGCATATCTCTAAGGAGGGGGAGGCTTTGGGACTTATAAGCTACTCAAGTCCCTCATTTGCAACTAATGTTGGACGCTGACCTACATCATCAATGGCTGAGTGACCAATGCATCTTCCCCCTAGCTGAATGTCTTTTCAGGACAAACTAATGAGATTTCTATATGAAGTCAAAATGGACAATATCCAACACAACATGACATTAATCAAATCAGAAGTCCCATTAGAGCTAAAATTAAGTAGTTTAAAAGTGTAAATTGTAAGTTTAAAACGATCTTTTCAGCTTATTTTCTAAAAAAATTGATAAATACTTCAGTTGAATTATTATAGAAACCCCTAAATATAGGATAGGAGTCTCACATTTTCCCTTACTCAATTTTAAGATAAGATAAAATTATATTTTTTGTCCTGTAACTATAAATCATTAGCACTTTTGGTCCTATATGTAACTTATTTTATTACAACTTAATCCCTTTTTTTGACGAATTTAGTTCTGAATATTTATGGTCCTTTTGTTTGGATAAATTTAATCACGTGTTGACAATTTTTTATCCTCTTCACGCAGGAATATATCTCATTTTTTGTCCTAAAACTGTAGATAGTTAGTACTAAAATTGTCGACACAGGACCAAATTTGGCAAAAGAAACGATCGAATGTGGGATGTTCATAATTAACTTCATAAAAAAAAAGACTAGATGTATAAATAGAGTAAATTAGAAAATAAAAAATACTAACAATTTATAATCACATAACAAAAAATATAATTTTCCTTAATTATAAATAGATTGCAAGAATTTATGTACTAATGTTTGCTTTGGGACCAATTGCATTTTTAATTGCAAGGGCCAGTTATGGATGTCAGCATCAACATATGTATCCAAAGGAAAGGATGAAAACCAAGACATTATTGTTAACTTGTGCAAGAGAAAAGCACACACAAAGTGCAAATTGATAGGAAGGAAAAGAAAATCAGGTACCACGAATATTATTTGTGGCTATATGTTCACTGCTCATCTGTGGCCCAGATTGCTCCATCCCCTGCCCAATCACGCTGATACCATCCTCTGATTGTTTCTCGGCCATTGCAGACCACTGCACCATCTCTCAACTTCTAGACCGATTCTTAGCGGCACACCAACCAACGAGGTTGGCGAGATCATGATCGTTCAATTTTAGATGATGAATTTCATGATTTTCTAGGACTTGAGAAAACCCCAACCCCCCACCCAAATATACTTTCAATTATTTTATCTGCCATTTATTTAAAAATATTTGACCGAGTAGGTTTCGAGAAATTTCAATCATTTTTGAATAAATTCCAGTTCTTATGAGATCAATACCGTCGGTTTATAATGAATTGTATGAGGGACCGGTGAATTTTGAGACTAACGGGGCATGGAACTGGCCAAATGCGACCCTTCTTTGGCATTGATGAGGTCTAGGCGTCTAGCAAGAGGGTGGGTTTGTTCCCATCAAAAATACCTCCAATGATATGATTCAAAATTGTCAAACAGGACGCAAATTTCCATACTTTTATTAGGGTTTGATCAGGCCATACTTGATCCATCTTGACTTGAAATCACTACCGTCGATTATCAATACTTTAAAGGTTAATATCACAATGCATAGATTTGTACAAATTTACTCCAAAGTCATTTTGAAATCCAACATCCCTCTTAGAAGACCGAGGGCTAAAAGATAGATGAGCTAACTGTAGCCCTTGTCTCGTAAAGCCAACTAGTAGGGTAGGCAGATGTCAGGAGGATGATAGTGGATTTCATCAAAGAAGCCTCCCTCTAAGTGAAAGTATGCCATTTATTGAGAAAATATTCATCATTTTTATCCTCAATCTCTCATTTGATCGACTTAATTATTAAAGGATTTTAGTTGGGAACGTCCTAATAAGCTTAAAGTTTACTTGTTTTTTTAGGTTCCAAGCACTTATTCGAATTGGACTACACTTGAAGGCATCGCAATCCCTGACCCGGACCAGGTAACATGTAATTTGATTCAACTTTTGTTCAAATACTTAATATTAAAATACCAAATTTTTACGAGTATAATGTTTTAGACTCAAGTATCTTCTTTTTTTTTTTTGTGATAATATGAGATTTATTATATTATTTAGTACATTCAATTTAAAATATAAATTCAATACGTTAAGGCCCGCTAACTTTGATGTACAATCCTGTATAAAAAGAATTAATATAGGTTAATATAGTGTTTACTTTGTTATATGGAGCCCGGTATAACACCAAAGCTCTATACTAATTACTATTACACCAGAATAACTAATACCACCTTGAGAGGTGGTATAAAATTAGTTCCAAGGTTGCACCAAATGAGAATGACCATTCTACCTTCGAAATTTGATTGAATAATAATAATAATATTTTATTATCTATTAAATTTTATAAACAATGACTCAAAGGTAATTTTTCTATCAAAAGCATGTGCATATATCAAAGTAAACACTTGATAGAATTTATCCTATTTTGGTAATACATATAACTAAACATCTGACCAACTAAACATGGTTTTTTTTTATCATTCATTTAGTAAAGAATAATTCTATTATTCATTTAATACGATCCTCGAAGTAAACGTGCGCCTAATAATTTAAATTAACAAGACGAAAAACAAGAGAGTGCTATAGAAATAGAAACATAACCACATTCGTGGGACTCGAATCCACAACCTTCTAATTGTGAGGTTTCAATCTTGCTAACTGAGTAAGACCTCATTAGTTTAGACCTGAGTACTACTCTTACATTACATTTTGGGAGTTTCCAATAAAATCGTCGGATCTTCCTAACCCAAACAATACTGTAATTAGCGAGTTAACGGTTAGTTAGATTTATTTTGAACTAATAAAAAATTCACATTTTGTACTGGATTTGATTTTATATTTAGGTGAACTGCAAGACCGTGCTGATGATATTAGACTGCAGAGTGTGTTTTTTAAGCCTAAAGAATAGTTGGTTGGTCAACCCTATATCGTATCTTTTATCGTATCGCTCAAATAAATGTTGTGGCTACTATAGTTGAAAATGTCTCTAATTTCAAAATTCTCATGAATATAACAGTGCTGTTGAAATAACTTTGGAAAAATCGACATGTACTAAGACGAGATCGATTAAACATAACTAATAGTTAGTGTAAGGACGTGTGCAGAGCTTTTCATCTTTTAGCATGATAAGAAGAATAAATGAAACAAGATCAATGATCTTATTACACACTTTTGTATTATATATTAATAAAACATTTATGTGTTTACATATCGTATGTAATTCTATGTTTAAGTTACTTTTTGATTTATAAAAGAACATGTGTGAAACATGTGTTGGTATGATATTTAATGTGGCAGAAAAGTATAATAAAAGATCCGTAAAATTAAAAAAAGAGCTTTAATTTATGTTTGAAAGTATAGAGTTTGCCAATTTATATGGGTGCTTGTGTGCGTGTGTTTAAATGAAAACAATAAACTATTATTACAAGGGAAATTACACTCCACTCCCTTGAGATTTGGTGTAATTACACGTAAACTCTTTATAGTTTGAAAAATTACATATAACACTCTTGAAGTTTGTTTTTGTTTAACAAATAAGTCCTCCCACCAGTTAAAATTCACCGGATTGCTGATATTAACAAAAAAAATGAATGAAAATTGATATTTACCCTCGATTGACTTATTACTAATTTATTGTAGGTCAAATAAATTTTTTTACGATCAAATTACTCTCATACGTCTTCACGCATTAATATCAGTAAATTTTGTAAATTTTGACTAATGTAGGAACTTATTTATTAGATAGAAGCAAACATAAGGGGTGCTAAATATACTTTTTTAAACCATATGGAGTTTATGTATAATTACACCAAATTTTAGGGAGAGAAATGTAATTATTCCTTATTACAATCATCAATAATATTTAACAAATAACAATAATTATGTACTATTCATCAATATCTAATAATTCTATCTAATCAACGTTTATTATTAAAGTAGAACTACACCTACCCTTAAAATAGAAATATTCCACATATTTGCGCCTCATCGACTATTGGTGTGCTGTTGTTGTACGTCTTATATTGGCTATTGGGCTTCCATATTCGTGTCCATCAGCTTATCGGTCCATTCGAAAATTTGATCTTTTAGTATTACATTCTGTAATTATTTTTATTTTATGACTTTAAAATATATATAATGCATATGCAAGTTTTTAGAAATTTTAATATTAAAATAATTCTCCTTTCTAATTAATAATTTTAAATTTCAAATGTGATAAGATAATTGTGACCATTACTATTCTCAAACATATTTATTTTTAAACAAAATAATCATTATTAAATTTTTCTTTCGATAATATTATATTTCCACACATTTAAATTCAACATTTTTTTTTTAGAAAAAGAATCAGTTTGATCAATTATTTATTTTAACTTTTTCTCTTTCATATAATATTTAAAAACTTAAATTATATACATATATCAAGTTTGCTTCGATAGCTAGTATATTAAATAATACTTCTCTATAAATTTTTAAATAAGATTGGTAGCTTAATCAAGTTTTTACTTGAAAAAAAATTACAATTTTAGCCCTGTAAGTATGATGGTCGATGATAATTTTAGTCTTGTACAAATTTATTTTAACAAATTTATGCTGTAATTTTAAAAATTTTGCACATTAAAAATGAAAATTGCTGAAATTCGCTAAAACAACCCGAAAATGCACCCATTAAGTTGGTCACATACACATCACAAGCACTTTTCCGGTACAGTTAATCATTTTCTAATTAAAATATATCATCCCACTAATTAAATTCCATTCATATAATCCATATCCAAGAAGACAAACAAAATAATTAATTACTCTTCTAGTTTTGAAGCCAAACCTAGGGTCCAAATGGCTTGAAGACAGAGCTGTCGACTAGCCAAATAAAAAAAAAAAACTGCATTCGTACGACGTCGTGCTTAAAAAATCTTCCTAGTTTTTATCACCAACAAACTACAAAATGAATACCCTATTGATGACTTTTGTTTTGTAACTAGGTTTCACGATGAACATATATATATATACTTCTCGTACGTTGTAACCTATGTAGATATGCATATGTTGTCTAGCAGAAAGTAAGTTTGAAGAAGAAATGTGCTTCAATCTGCCATACGCTTTCAAGAAGGGAAAGCTCATAATTATCAGCAGAGGGAATGATGAAGAGAAGGAAGAGATTGGGTTGTTGGTGAAGGAGATTGAGAAATGGAACAAGAAAACAGAAACCAACATCAATATTAATGGTGAAGATCATCATCATCATCATCATCATGATTTACATCCCTCCAATACCCTCTTCAAGAAGAAATGATGGTCGCCCTAATATTCTTTTCTTGTTCGATTTTAATCCAATAGTATTTTATGCTGTAAGTGATCGTTAATTTTATCGTGAAAAATTAAATAGTTTCTCTTTTCACAGGAATAATCACACTCTTCTCTTTTGAGGTTTGGTGCAATTATATGTAGATTTTATGTGGTTTGAAAAATTATAATTATTATATTCCTCATGAGGTTTGCTTCCGTCTAACAAATAAGTCTTTCCGTCAGTCAAAATTCGTTGAATTTGTAGATAGTAACAAAAAAAAAATGACGAAAATCCATATTTATCCGATTAACTTATTGTTAATTTATTGCAGGTCAAATAAATATTTTTATAACCAAATTAACCTTATATATCTTCACATGTTAATACATGTAAAGAGGTATATCTTCACCATTATAAAAGTAGTTTAGTCAGAAAATATTTGTTTGACCAGCATTAAGTCAGTAATAAGTTAATCGAGGTAAATATCAATTTTCATTCTATTTTTTTTTTGTTAATATTGATAAATTCAGTGAATTTTGATCTATTAATTCATTATAGGGATGCAAACCTCATAGGTATTAGATGTAATTTTTCAAATCGTAGGAAATTTACTCGTAATTGTACGAAATCTTAGAGAGAGAAGTGTAATTATTCTTTTTTTCTAATGTAGAGTTGATTCAGAGTGGATTCAAGCCCGTCTTAATGAAACTGGATTTGGATAAAACTTTGTTCTTTTATTCTTTCTCCTTCCAGTTGGTTCGTATGAAATTGATGTAGTAAGTTCCTAAGAATTATAGGGACAACGGAAAAATTTTAGTTTAGACTCGGTCTGGTTGGAATTTAAAATATTGTTGTTTTTTTCATTAATTACTTTTAATGGATTTGTGTGAAATGGGTGTAACGGAGAAATTTTGGTTCAAATTCGATTATAGAATTGAATTTAAGATAAAAATTCAATTTAAACTAAAATTTTTCTCTATTGCAGCAACTAAAGAAGAGCCCTAAACAACATAGTTTAGGACTGTACACAAACATTACAATACATGTAGATATCATCAATTTCCGAACTGTACAAAGGTTGTTTATATCTACAAGATGACCAAAGAATGAAAGAATATGGGAAAATCACTATTTCTCCCTTCGTTCTCGTTCAACGGATCACTGATCGTGAGTGCTTAAAGAAATCGTTCAACGGCCGGCTCTTGGCGTAGCGCAATATATTCCTCACTCCATCAGTCATCTGCAAAACGTTCAGACAGCCGTCTAGTAAATATATATATATATATTTTCTGCTTTCAGAACTGGTCCAAAAACTGTGGATGTATAACTAAGTCCTAATTAACATTAATGTAAGAAAATAATTAAAGACCTTTCCAAGACTTTGTCTTGCATAAGGCATAGCCCTTTGATGATGTGCAGAAGATGTTGATGGAGGCGATTTCCGGCTTGTTTCTTCCTTGTTGTTTGATTTTCCTCTGGTTGGTGAAGGCTTGTTGTTTAGTGTATCGGGATTTGATTGCTGGAAATTTTGAATTTTTTTGCGTTAATTTGTTGCTGTACGACTTTGATCTAAGAAAACAGGAAATTGCACTTCTGATCCTATACGATAGAGGATATTGTACTTTTGACCACACAGTTTACAGGTTTAGCACATTTGATCCCATAGGTTAAAAATTAAATTATAGCATTTGGGACCAAAATGCTGTAATTTTTTATCCCGTGCGACTAAATGTGATATAATTTTTATCTTATTGGACAAAAAATATTACACTTCTTAATTCTTTGAAACCAAATGCGCTAAGCCCGTCAATTGTAGGACCAAAAATACAATACCCCATATCGTGTAGGACCAAAAATGCAATATTCACTAAAAGAACTGCATTTTTCATTCTATAACTTATGCACAAAAATTGAGTTCCACTACCAAATAAAAAAAAAGAAAAGAAAATGGATTATTTTCTACATTATAAATGAATATGGTTTAAAAACCATGGTACTACCTATCACTATTATATAAACCAATGCAAAAATTTATGTTTCGACCACGGTTAATCAGCATTCACGATAGTTTTAGTTATCGAAAAAAAAAATTACCACAGTTTTTAGTTGTGACTAATATTTACACGCTGCTTATAGAAACAATAGCTAATCGTCCTTGCATAATTTTGGTTAGTTAGTATTCATCACAAATTTTTTATTTTTTAATTATGATATTAACCGTTACAATTTTATTTTTTTTCCCTGGTTTACAGAAAATCAGATTATTCGTACGTACCAATAAAGTCCTGCTTCTTGTGGTTACACTGGGGCTGTTGTGCCATTGTGCATTCAATAAACTTGGTGGTAGGCTTGATTCCTGAACTCAAATTATCCCCCAAATTAATGCAATTATGGTATTAATGTTTGTGGAAAGATGAAATATTAATGTTGTAATTATAAGTTTTTAAGGTTAATACATATATATATATATATATATATACATACCAGCAGAAGTACAGTTGCACAATGCTTTAATACTTCCAAATTCAATCTTACATCCTCCAAACTCCTGAATTTCATTACAAGAATGCATGTTAATAACTGTCTTTAATTGCATTAATGTTCTCATCATGAAAGAAATCAACTTCCATTGTTGGGAAAATAGTAGTTTTTTTTTTTTTTTTTGTCTCATATGAGGATTTTTTTTTAATTTGGTTTCATTTGTTACAATTATTTTAAATTGTATTCTATAAGTGGAAAAATTTATCAATGTTAGTTTTCATATGTATTTTCTGTTCAATAATTAACAAAAAATATGCGTGATGACTAAAATTGAAAATAATTTTAATTAATGAAATGCAATCTGAAACAAAAAAAAAAGAAATGAGATTAAATTGAAAAAAGTCCTACTATATAAAATAAAATATGCAATTTCATCTCCATTAATTGTTAGAGAAGTAGATGTATACATACCTGTGCTTCTGCTGGCCAAGACCAAAATAATCAGCCAATGTTGCCATCTAAAAAGAATTTAAAACATGAAATAAAATTTAGAAATATAAAATACAAACTGAAGGGGAGTTTGATAATTCCAAGAGAAAAAAAGGTATAATAAGTAACTATACTAAATTTTAGGGGAGTTTCCTGCAAATTCCACGTACCTTCATATTTCCAGCTCTCTTGCCAAATTTTTGTGTGAGCACTCCCAACGAGTCGATTATCCCAACAGGTTCTGGTGCAGGTCGATTAATCTCACCAAAGGCTTCTCTAATTCGAACACAATCAAACCGTTGAATGTTGTGGCCAGCCCATATTCTCCCATCAAGAATGTCAAAAATCTTGTCAGCAACTTCGTCAAACGATGGCGCTTTGGCTACAGCCTCACGGATTATTCCATCAGACCGCCCTGATCTCACCGGGACGACCGACAGGTCCCCCGGCCTGATCAGGGTGCAGTAGCTTTCCAGCTCGACCAGATTCCTCGGACAAACTACGATTGCTCCAAACTCTAGTACGCGAAATCTTTGTCCGGTTCGATTGGGGACGGTGGTTTCTAGGTCGAAGAACACGATGTCTGAGGCACTATTTGGTCTCATCGTACACGAATTATTAGGATTCCAAGATTAAAACTGTGAAGAATATTTTGCAAGTGTTGAGGGATGGAAGAGAAGATGGGGGATTAAATGGAAGAATGCATGGAGGATGAGAGAAGAATATTCTTAACATGCATGGGAGATTGATTGTCTTGTAATTCAAGTTAATTTAGTTCAGGTGTTTGGACAAAGGTGTCCTTAGCTTTCTTCATTAGCTCCCTATCTACGAGTCTTTTCTCTTAGACTAATGAATAGTATATTGGAGGCAAATTCTAATTCACGTCCGTTTTGTTTGAATTTAAACTAATTATATATAAAATATAATATGTATATATATATGTGTGTGTTTATTAAGTAATTAATGTACAACTCTAAAAAAATGATCAATTATATAACAAATATATATTCCAGTTGCTATATATGTGATTGTTTTGATTTAGCCAAATCTAATTTGGGCAATTAAGAAATTTCCATATCAGGAAGGAAAATTTTACTTTTTTCTTTAAATTTGAATTGATACTGTATTTTATATTACATGTATAAAATTATATAACTTATTTGAAAAATGCGATCAATTCCCTTGTAATATTGTAAATAAGCAAATTACTACTTACGAAAAAAATAATAGCAATTTATCCCCTTGTGTTTTTCAAAACACAACAACTTTCCTCCTATAATTTTCAAACTGAAGCAATTTAAAGAGGTAAATTGCTTCATTTAAAAAATAAAGGGGAGTAAATTACTATTATTTTTTTTGTAGTGGGATAATTTACTTATTTATAATACCAGAAGTACATAAATTGCATTAAATCCTATAACTTATATAAAAGAAATATTAATTATATACATAATGTAATATCGTATAAAGTGTTACCCGAGATGTAATAATGATTTTTTTTAAAGAAAATAGGACTTATCTTTTTTAGAAACTTAAATTTTTAACTTTCTTCAGTTCTTGAATGCTTTACTTAAAAAATTGAGTAAACATGCAAGCAATCCCTCTATAATATTACAGACTACTCTTTTATAAAAAAATATAGCTATTTACTTCTTATATTTTTTAAAATATAAAAATATAACGCATTGTGTTTTACCATGATAGTGAGATAAATTGCTTCATTTTAAAAAATAAAAAAATAAATTATTTTTTTTATAAAGGGTAATTTACTCATTTACAATATTATATGAGTAATTTGCATTATACCCATTGAAATTCCTAATGGTGTCAATTTTCACGATTTAACTTCATATTTATATTGCAGAATTTGCCTCTGCGGCACAAATATTAAATGGGAATTGGAAGATTGGTAGGAAAGTAAGAGAAGAAGATAACGTGAATGAACAGAGAATAACAATTAATAGTACTAAAGTGTCTGCCACGCATCGCATTCTAAGACACGTTAGCTCCTTTGACTTGTTATATTGGGCAACCCTTTCTTCAACTTATTTTTTCAACACATTCATTGACTATTTTGTACTATATTTATAAGTCCCTCCGATTTGAAAAATTGCAATTCGGGTCTGTAATTAAAAAAAAATTGATATATATAGTTTGAATTTTGTTAGAAAAAAGTTAAATTTATCGAAATTTATCACATACTTTGTACAAGATATAATTAATTTGGGGCTTTTTAATTTTTCTGAACACTCTTGTTAATGTGGCATGAGACACCCTACGGAAAAAAACCAAAAAATACAATTTTGGTCTTATAATTATAAGGGAGTGCGATTTAGTCCAAATATCATTAGAGCAAAAATGTCTCATCAACATTATGCATATAAATGTCACTAGGGCCAAAAAGTTAAAAATTGTCAAATTAAAAGGGTCACGTGCCAATTATGTGCTAATTTCTGACAAATTTAGCATTTTTCAATATCTGAACTAAATGTGTTGTTTTTGTTTTTTTTTGTTTGTTTTAAATTATAATTCAGATTGCATTTTCCCTACCTTCATGACATTGGTTTAGTGACAATTATTAAAATATAGAGCGAACCATTAGAACATATTCAATAATAAAATAAAGTTGATTAATTATATAATGGCACATTTGGATTTTTATTTTAGCAATTTCAATTTGATAAAGATTGATATTTTTTAGGAAAAAATATTATTTTAGTCCGCTAAGTATGCCTAATTTTAATTTTAGTCCGATAACTATGTCCATTTTTGTTTAGGTCCAGTAACTTACGAAATTGTTTTACTTTTAGTCCTCTGACAGATTTTCGGACAATTTTACCCTATGAGTGCATATGGACTAAAACTGCCTTTTAAAAGTTGCATAGGGATAAAATTGTCCGAAAATCTGCCAGAGGACTAAAAGTAAGCAATTTCGTAAATTACTGGACCTAAAAAAAATGGACATAGTTATCAGACTAAAATTAAAATTAGGCATACTTAGAAGACTAAAATAATACTTTTCCCTATTTGTTAATTTGATACATACTTTTAGTGTTTACTTGTTATATTTTCTAAGCTTTAGCTTATTTTCCTAGTTTGATTATACCATTATATTTTTGCATTTATCTTTTTTATTTACCAATATATTTTTGCTTCTGAATATTAACACATCAGTCTATTCTTTTTTATTATGCGCGCCTATATCAAAATTCCACCTTATACATTTACTTAATCTGGAAAATGTAATAATGCAGTTGATTTGATGTTGTTATATAGATTCTTTATGAATTAAATTAATCCCCCTACTAATTAAAATCTCCTTAAAATAGTTGAGAAAATCTCCTCTTAATCAGTGTGAAAATTGCATTCCTTAATTGCTTCCCCCCCTCCCCCCCCCCCTTGAATTGTGATAGTTGCTTGGTGTAGAACTATTGGTCTCGTTTGTTTGCGTGATAAAATTAAACATGATGAAATTGGATGGGCTAAAAATGGAATAATTTTAATCTTATCATCCAGTAGATGATGTTTGATTTGACGTATCATATGTCTGATATCACACATGGTGATACAATATGATGTTTGATGAAAAATATAAAAGGACATTAATTGAAAAAGATAAGAAAACAAAAAAGACCCTCTCAATATTTATTGCAATACAATTTGTAAAATATTTCTTTTCTTTTTCCCCACATTCATATAAGTTAAAGTTGAAAAAAGTCATTCAATTAAAAAGAGAGAGAGAGAGAGAATGTTTAATTATTTCAAAAATTTATGAAAGTACGTTGAAAATTCTATGTTCCTAAAATTTAATGACAAATCACGATTCAAATATTTTTCAAAAGTCCCAAAATAATGAATTAATACTTTTTATACCAAGGTGAAAAAGTGAGTTTCATGAAGTAGACGGTAGAGAAAGTGAAGGGGATATAGGTATTGAAGTTTTTTTAATCCTATTTTTGCTAAACATTGTGATCACCCGTCTTAGGTTGGATATACTATCCCAAAAATTATTATTGATAAGTTCGGGTGCGATATTAATCTCGGGATTCTAATAGAATGAATCAAATGTGTGATTATGCATCACATAAAGCAAACGAGCCCTATGTAAATAATTTAGAGGATTTACAAATTAAGCATTTCATTCTATTCTATTATTTTGTTCCTGATAGAATTTTGTTTTCATGAACTTACCTTTATTTATTATTAAGATAGAGCACTTAAGTAAAGCTACGGACATTTTTACAACAAGAAATTAAATAAATATTTAGAAATTCATATTTTTATATGTAGTATAAATATTAAAAATCATTCTGCATAGTGCAACACTGAAGAATACAAAACATTTATTTCCAATCGTACATCTTTCTCAAGCCACGCGGCTGAATTTGGTTGGCAAAATAGAAGCCGTCTTCCTGCACCGACCATGCACAAATACTGTAATCTTTCGTTTCCCCATCTGCATCGCACAAATAAGAAATCTTGGCATTGAAAACTTCAAAACTTTTGTCTTTCAAACCCCACCAAAAATGGCAGAAGAAGATCGTAGTAAAACCAAATTTCATACGAAAACGCCATTTATAATCACTATGCACAGATAGGGTACTATTGATGAGTTCATGATCTTTGGAAGCACAGTGAACGAACAATGATTGGCTTTGTTCAGGAAGATTATTGACGACATGAACCTCAAATTCTCTCATAACATTGAGAGAAGAAGAGGATAAAGCTTTTTCTGATTCAACAAGATTAAATGACAAGAAAAATAAAATGAAAAGGGATTTGTTAGTAATAATGCCCATATTTATGAAATAACATTTGGATATAATTCAAATAATGTAATGTGACCTTTATATAACAATTGAGTTTAATGTGATTTACCTCTTATAAGGAGGTAAATTACTGCATTTTTAAAAACATGAAGAGGTAAATTGCTATTTTTTTTATAGGATAGTAATTTGCTCATTTACAATATTACAAAAGGGTTGTCTACATTTTTTCCTGTAAGAATTTGTGCACTTGAATAGTTACTAGAATAACCATGCGTTTGAGATATTCTTATTATTATATATAAACTTTTCAATCACATAAGATAATTGACATTTGATGTAAAATTGATTTCATAAGAAGCATGATTTATTAATGAGTTTTACTTAAAAGGTTTGTACAGTAGATTTTAAATTAATTAAATGACATCTTAAAATCCTAATAATAATGCATTTTACCTTGTAAATATGATGAGAGTAAATGTGACAGATCGATATAAAGATGATAGAAGGCCTCGATTACAATATATTTTGTTGTTATGTAATTTCATTGTTATAAATTAAAATTTTACCATAAAGCTTGAGGAATAAGTTTACAAAGCAAAATATTATTATGAAAGTTGAATTATTGATAAATTTATACTTTAGTGATTATTTCTTACTACTATATATATAAGATTATACAACTTTTATTTATTTTTAAGGTAACTGACTATAAACTCCCATTACAAAAAGAAAAATGTGGAATTTGGGGCAGATTGAACGACCGTTCCAAACACCGTTCCATATTGGAACAGTATGTGGCATTGTAGAAGAACGAAATAGATCGTTGACGTTTCGATCCTCCTTTTTATGTTATGTGTTTTTAAAATGGCACAACCCCTCGTTTGCAGAGGTTGTATACTTCAGAAGCGACTGTTGAGCGCATGACGTGGCATGCCAACCACCAGATGAAGGAGGGATCCATGTGTCATCTGTCTGATGTAGAGGCATGGAGGTATTTTGACCTGACATATTCTGATTTTGCAGCAGAGCACCGTAATAGCTTTCGAGCCATAGCCTACGCTTGCTCTCTTTTAGGCACTTGTCTAGAAGGTTTACGGGTCCGTGGGTAAGCAATCGTTGCTTATTGAATAATAGAGTCAACTCCATGTCCGAGCCTTAGATCAGAATAGAACAAGACATTTTCATGTGTTAGACCAAGTTCGTGCACGGATAGGTTCGCATCGCACGAGTAGTACGGTAGTATGTATTCATGTTGGCCCATTATAGTTACACCATACAATCTCCCACCAAAAAAGTGCATGAGTTCTGAGTATATGTTCCTGACGATGGTGATCCATGGCCCTTCTAATCCAAAATGTTTGATCAATGTTTACCTAAAATCGTTGATCGAAGAGTTGTAGCATTTGTAGCATACGGGTGTACTGTCGCATGATCATGCAAAGAAAAAGACATTCACGATGCGCGTTGCGTTGATGTGGGTCTTGAATGACCTACCCGCTAATGAGATGACGTTTGGATGGAGTACCGCTGTGTTATGGGGTGTCCAATTTGCATGGATGACACACGTGCATTCCATTTGCAGATGGTAGGAAGTGTGCCACTTTTACTGCCACAGCCAGTTCCTTTCCTAGGACTATTCGTACCGTAAAACAAGAAAACATTCACTAAGAACGAAGTACAAAGGAAGGTTGCACGTTCAAAATTGACCGGGAGAAGAGATTTGCAATTAGGTTGTAGAGTTCATTCATGTAGTTGAAGTACCGTTGACACTACCACCTGGCTACAGTAGCGAGCATAAATGGACAAAAAAGCATCTTTCGAGAACTCGAGTATTAGGGGACGCATCTGATACGACACAACCTTGATGTCATGTACATTGAGAAGAATATGTTTAAGAATATATTCAATACCATGATGGACATAAAGGAAAAAATAAAGGACAATTTGAATGCATAGAAAGACTTGAAGATCATATGTAACTCGCTGGAGCTTGAGGTGGAAGAGAGGAGGCCGAATGTGATGGCCAAAGACTTTGTGAATGGTTACAATTTCCACATTGAACGTCACAGTGTAGACAAGTCAATTATGAATTGTCGGGTATGTGTTAAAAACTCATCATATACAGACACGGGCAGTGACTTTTGTGGTATACTCGAAGAGATAATTCAGTTTGATTACCCACTTATTTCGAACATGCATACCGTTTTGTTCAAAATGTTGTTGGGTCGATCCCGTTGGAGGTATGAAGATACATCTTCGTTATCACCTCGTTGATGTAAATTTAAAAAAGATATATCAAAAAGATGAACCATTATTCTACCACAGCAAGCAGTACAAGTATCCTAAACATAGTACCCTAGCATGAAGAGAGACAAAGTTGATTGGATGACTGTATGCAAAATCAAAGCTCTAAGAATTATTGATGGCTCTAGATGGACCAAAGTTGCTTTTCAGCTAAAGGAAATCATACCTACCCCACAAGTTGTTGGATAATCATAATTATTACCTGCATGATCCAAATGGTATGCAATTAGTCATTGATCTTTTTATGGCAAATCAACATGGAACAGGTACATCCCGCTCGACAAATATTGAACGCGATGACGAATATGACGAAGATAGCTTTGATGAAGATTACGAAACTAAAGAAGACAATAATTATGATTGGAAGTTTACTGTTTCTGTAATAAAATATTTGTAAGTTCATTCATTTTATACAAATTATAGTTTTTTAAAAATTACATAAATTAGAATCGGTTATATATAGCAAAAACTATTCCACAACTGTTGCAACTACAAACGGCTTATTAGAAAAATTGTCCCTACACAATCGTGCCATAGTGTATGTGAATGATGTTAAATATCAACTAGGAACACAAATATATATAATAACCATTCCAGAAACTATTACACACTTCTATAGAAAAATGAGAGAAATTGAAAATATAGGAACTGTTTGTATAATTTGGTTGTCCCTATAAGAATTCTACATAAATTTAATTTATCGCCAGCTGAAAAAAAGGGAGGCAATTTACAACTAGACCTACACGTCATCATCGCCACCGCCACCACTTCGCCCCAGACCCAAACATGGAGGATCGCATGGTCCGATTAGAGATGATGATGGTCGTCATGATGGCTATGATAAAGTCCATGCAAGTCAGCTCCTCAATTGGGGGACCGTCTCCACTAGCACCCGGCATAGCCTCCGATAGACCCTTTTGCCCTGGACGATGACGATATGGATGTTGCTGATGAGGAGGGTTTAGATTATGTTTTATTTTTTTTAAAATTTTATAATTGGATAATTTTTATATTAATATAATATTTTTCCGTAATTATTTATATTTCATAATGTTTATTACATTTTATTATTTATTACTTAATTGATTCACACATATAATTAAACTTAATAATTAATTATAAATATTAAATTATTATTTAGTACTATATATTTAAAAAAATTTAGGAACGGTCTTAGGAAGTGCTAAAAAAATGTTACAAACTTCAAAAAAGAAATCGTTCCCAACACCGTTACTAAAACAGTTCTAAAAAAGTATTCCTAAAAAAGATAAACCATTCATAGACATATTTCAATTCAAATTAATGCATATTCAACAATATGTTCCAAACAAAAAATCCTAAAACAGTTAAAACAGTGTGTTCCAAATAAATCATACATCGTGCCTAATGTTATTCCAAACCATGAGCAATATTCAATTTCAATGACCGTTTTTAAATATATGACCAGCGTAAATAACAATCATTCCAAATTTCAGCCAATCGTATTCCAGAAGCCGTTCCAAAGTTATACTAATTTTTTTTATGCAACCGTTCCAAAATTTATCAAATGTGTTCCAATCAAACAAATCATATTTTTATATTGAAATACACTATTAGGAATAGTCACATACAACATGGTACAATACACCGTTACACTTCAGGATTGATCCTCTCTTATCTGTTCCTAAATATTAGGAGCGTTGTCTATAATGACGGAAGTTGAACCATTCTAAATACTGGTTCAAATTAATTCCTTTAGTAACTAACTGTTCCAAAAGTCAAAAAATTGTTCCTAAATCCGGTACAAATTCCTTATTTTTTTGTAATATCCCTGAGATTTGCCATAATTATAAACACCGCCTCGTTGTTTGAAAAATTACAAATGCCCTATGAAATTAAAAATTATTTAACAAATATCCCTATAATGGATAGACATACATTAATTTCAATTGGGCATTTATAATTTGTCGATTACAAATAATTTAGAGGATTTAGAAATTGAATATTTCATTTGATTCAATTATTTTGTTCCTGATAAATTTTGTTCTTCGCAAGCTTACCTTCATTTGTTGTTAAGTTAGAGTAGTACTTAACTAAAGCTATGGATATTTTTACAAGAAGAAACTAAATTAACATTTAGGAATTCACACGTTTATATATATATGTGTGTAACATAATACAATGCAAATTTAATATTATTCTTCATAGTGCAATATTTGGACATTTATGTCCAATCATACATTTTCATTGATCCACGCAGCTGAATTTGGTTGGCGAAATAGAAGCCATCTTCCTGTACGGACCATGCACAAATATTACCATTGATCTTTGTTTCACCCCCCTCGCACCGATCAGCAATTTTGGAATTAAAAACCTCAAAACTTTTATTCTTTGCACCCCACCGAAAATCACAGGAGAAGATCGTATTGAAGTCAAATATCATTCGAAAACTCCAATTGTAATCGCTATGTGCAGAAACAATACCTTTGATAAGTTCATGACCTTTGGAAGCACAATGAATGAACAACGAATCGCTACGTTTAGGAAGGTTGTGGACTACATGAACCTCGTATGTTTTCAAGAAATGAAAAAAAGAGGAGGATAAAGGTCTTTTTGATTCAACAAGATTAAATGACAAGAGAAATATAATGAAAAGGATTTTCTCAATAATATTAATGCCCATATTTGTGAAAAAGAACATAAGATATATATATATATATATATATTATTTCAAATTGTGAAATGTTACTTTTCTACGTATAATTGTTTGTGCAGTTGAGTATATATAGTTGCTAGATAATCAACAATTATGCCTTTGAATTAATTTCTTATGATTATATAAAAACTCTTTAATCACATAAGATTATGATGATGTGATGAAGCATGATTCAATAAATGAGTTTTACACTTTTACTATTTTTACAAGGTTAGTAAATTAGATTGCAAATTAATTCAAATGACACCTTGAAATCCCAATTAATAATAATGCATTTTATCTTGTAATATATGATGAGTAAATGGGCACGATGTTACCGTGGTAGAGGACTTCAAATGAAATGAAATTGATCTTATTTAACCAACCATAAAGATAGGAAAAGGAATATGATTGCAAGTACACATTTCACTATTTTATCAAACAATTTGGAAATCTAACGCAGAAAGTAATTGACAACTTCCGTCGTTTACATCAATATCCCCTTACATCAAATCTAATTAATATATGAATATTTTTTATGTTTTATAAAATTATAACTACATTTTTTGAGGGGCATCAATGCAATTTATCTTAAGATTAAAAACTTACAAGTACTACAAGGGGTGTCAATGTAACTTATGCTAGGACGTATGTGTAAATTTTTACCTCTGAAAGGGTGTCGATATAAATAAAATTACAATATTAATGGGTGTATTTGTAATTTTGTAAAGAACAAGGAGTGTTTATATAATTAGATCTAACTTTAAGGAGTGTCGATTTAATTTATTTTAACTTTTATCGACCAATTCAACCCCATCAAAATTAAAAAGAAAAAAAAAACCCTAGTTACCCACACACAGTCATATTAAATTTCATTATTAAGACTTATTTTAAAATTATATTTTATATCATTAACAATTAACAGAGGCATTACACGAGATTCATTCCGTTACTGTAGGAGTTTTGTAAGAACTCCACTAGCTTGTAAAGTCTGCAACTGAATTTTTTGCTATCAGGAAGCTAATCAAACGAAAAATATAATCGCTAAAAGAAACTATGGATTCAAATTTTGAAAATATTACTTATGATACCAACTCTAATCTTTTGAAACCAATTTTGTAATCGAATATATGTAATAATTTGTACATAAAGCTTATGTTTGTTTTTGTATTTTGGCCCATTTTAGAGATGGGCCAAAACACAAAAACAAGTTTGGTTTTGTAACTTCACACCACCACTAGGTGTGAAAATTATTTTTTATATGTTTTATTATTTGTTTTTATTCTTTTCTCTCTCTTCTTACATCTTGTAGCAGCTTTCTTCTCTCTCCTTATTCTCTCTCTTTCTTTTCTTCTTTCTTCTTTCTTCTTTCTTATTATATGTATTATATATATTATATATTATTTAATATATAATATTTGTGAAATGTAATTAATAAGTACTACTAAAAAATAATTATTAACTTATGAAATCATTGATATTAAAGAAATTTAATATCAATGCTACTTAGTTAAAATATGTAAAATTTTTCTACCTAATGGAAATACTGTAGCAGTTGCATACACTACTGACAATATATCAGTACTATATACTCAATTCGTATTTTTATTACTTCAATTATCTACTAAAATTTATCAATTCACATATAAAATTCTAATGAATGTATTTTTTTTGGTAAGTCAATTATAGTTATCAATATTAATTATGCAGGTATATGACGATCTAGGATGGAAGGCGGGGAGGACTCAATTTATTCTAATTGTATTCTTTTTATTGCTCTGTCCTTCTTTTCGATCCCCATGGGGAATGGCTATTTATAGGCTTTTACCTGTGGGTCTTCTGGCGTATCTTCATGAAATCTACATTGGTATTTGAACTTGTATAAATCTTTTTAGTGGATCTGTCATATTTATTCCATCTTTTCTGGACACGTTTGTTCTCTGCCTATACACGTTCATTCCCTATGTTCATTTCTCTTCGTACTTCCTTCTAAGTCCACTGTACCATTTTAGGTGGTCTATTTGTAACTCTTATGTGTTTTTCTTATATCTTCGTATTTTCTGTGTGGCTTCCTCGTACTTTTGTTGGCAAACTCTTCATATTTCTTTGGGCTCGACTCTTCATATCGCCTGCGTGGCTTCCTCGTATTTTCATGGGCCAGCTCTTCTTATTTCTTGGGGCCACCTCTTCGTATCTCTTGTTTGGCTTCCTCGTGTCTTCGTGAGCAATCTCTTTATGCCTCGGGGGCTACATCTTCTTCGCATGAAAAAAATTTGTAATCCATTTTTTCTCCTCAAATATCTAATATCAATATCTAACAACTAACAACAGTAAAAATCATATACTATTCATCAATATTAAATAACTATACATAATGGATACCTACCATTAAATAAATGGTTAATTATAATTTGTCATTCTAATTATGACCGTTTTTACACTTTAGCATTTAAACTTTTCTTTTACTGTCAACTTACCATCTCAACTTTACGAAATTTTGCATTTTACCGTTTATAACAATTTATCAATCAAGTTTTTTGTCGAAAAAACATCACATGCATTGCACATATGTTATTTAAAGGTTAGCGATGTGATATTTTTCACATATGCTTAACGTGTGATGTTTTTCTGGCAAAAAAATTGAACAAAAAGACGGTCAGATATGGCAAACTGCAAATTTTGCAAAATTAAAATGATAAATTGACACAAAAAAATTTTCAATAACAAAATATAAAAACAGGTATAATTAAAATCACAAAATGCAATTTACCTTAAAATAAAACTATACCTACTGTTAAGGTACTTACATTCAACACATCTACTGGCTTTGTTTCTGTGCATCAATTTGGATAATTAATGCAACGTTGACTATGTCCATTTACGACAAAGTAACACACATCTCAAACAGTGGATGTAGTTGAATTCAAACATTCAAATTAATAACGAGTAATAATATGAAGAAATCTTATATATCTATCAACAATTAATAGTCACCCTTATTTCATCTCTTAATTTATTCAGGAAATTATAATGGGTTGTCTTGAAATTTGATATAATTATAAATAGTTCTTTTATTATTTAAAAAATTATTAATATTCATCTGATTTTGATGGTCATCCAATTCAGATTTTCATCCATTTTTTGGGTAAATTAACAAAAATGCGATTATTTACTGTATATTATAATTTTTTTCTGAATTTATTCATGGACTAAGTGAATATTTTTTACAAATATTCAAAAATTTTCATTTCCTTATTTGATTTTTCATCATTTTTTAAAAACGAAAAAGTTTACAACAAGGGCGAAGTTGACAATTCATGACCTCCATCAATGGTTATATAATTTCATCAAATATCAGGAGAGTATTGATAATTTTTCAAACAACGAGCGGTATTTGCAATTATACCAAATCCCGTTCAACTTATAATAAGTTTTGATTTACTAAACAATTGAAATGGATTAATTCCTTCAGAAATTTTCATCCCTTAATTTATTAATTTGAAGTTGTTGATTTTCTAAATTATTCAGAGGAAAAAAATTACAATAATTACCATTTCAAAATCAAGGGAACTTATATAAAATGTAGAATTTGTGAATGAATGTCTCTGGAAATTTAATGTTATCATAATTCTAATTATATTTCCAAGTAGGAAGAAAAGACAAAGAAAAAAATGCACAGGAATTGTTCAGAATGACACCAAGTCAATTATTAGGACAAGTATAACTAATACATTCAAATCCAAGACCAAATCTATTTTTCTCCGAAGCAGATAAAACTAAAACTCCACATGAAAAATTAATATTAAAACATACAAATTTAATTAAAAGTATTTAGAACTTAATTATTAAAATGGGAACAAAAAGTCAGAAACAAATACAATTTTTTTTCAACTATATATTTATATAAATTATTTTGGTTGACATAATGCAAATACTTACCTGATGGCGTGCATGTACAATTAAATTAATACAATAGCTTTGTACTTATTATATAATTGATGTGTAATTTTTTTTTCAAAAAAATATTCATTATATTACAAGTGTGATATTATTTTGTATAATTGGTTTAGTACAATCCAATTTAATTAAAAAAAAAATGATGGGAGGTTGATATTTTAGAGCTGTTTATTTTTGTGTTTGAAATAAATGAATGACAAGTTCAGTTGGATAAAATATAGAATTTGATAGATTAATATTTTTTATTGAGTGTTATATCCAGTTTGATCAAATATGGGATAAGACTGGATTATATTATCACACCTCAAGGTTGCATATATTATCAGGTCTTATCCAACGTGGGTCTATACAAACGGCCCTTTCCAATTATACCTGACACTAAAGTAAACAATAGGGATATTTACACTACTCTCTTGATGTTTGGTGCAATTACATGTGAATCTTATGTAATATGAAAAATTATAGTATCCTTAAAGTTTGTTTCAGCCTAACAAATTACAGATTTTTTTCTGATCAAACTATCCTAATATAGTTTTACACGGTAATGCATGTAAGAAAGTATATTTTCACACTCATAAGTGATAGGACTAGATTATACTATCACAGATTGGTCCCAAAATAGGGTGTTATCCAGTGCTCATACCAAACTTGATGGAATACCAGCGGGCTATCATTTTTAATAGTAAATCGCGGATAATGATAAATTAGAGGTCAAAAAACCACTTTGATATAAACGGACATTTACAGTTACACCTAACACTATAGCGAAAAATATTAATACATCATATAATGTTTCTGTTCGTATATACTATATTCTTACCATATATGTCGATGTTACGTCTTAAATTGTAACGTCGACATCTTTAATTTTATTTAATATTTTGGCAGGTAAATTACCAAGTCCAATTAAATAAACAAATCCTCGAATTCGTGTACGATTTAATGATTTATTTATGTAGATGGGGTCCAATTTGAGTTATCAAATATGAAGTCACATGCAAGCTCCAACTTTCCAAGTTGTGGTTTTAACCAAAAAAAGTAAAAATAAAAAGAATCCAGCCTGTGACGATCCCTTTATACAATGTCATGGGAAATATAAAATCGTGTTGATATATTGTTGATGTTGTCTTCATGACAATTGGAGCAAATAACGCGTTTTAACAGAACGCGTCCTTTCACTTTTCCAATATTTTATGAAATCTCACAAATATCGAAGAATTTCCGACCAAAAAATTATGTCAATCTACGCAAATCAAACTTTATAAAAGTAAATTATTTTATTCAACACTGACACAGCAAATTGTGCAATTTCCGACCAAAAAATTTATGTCAATCCACAAATCAAACTTTAGAAAAGTATATTATTTTATACATGACTGACACAGCAAATTCTGCAACTTCGGACATAAGTATATAGCATTAGTTACATAAATTAGATTCTCTTTAAAAATATAAATTATATATATATATTTTAAAATTATACGTACACTCCTTTCCAAAAAAAATTCTTTACAATTATACCATTTTTATCAGAAATTAAACAAAAAATACTAACGAAATAATTGCATAAACTTCTAAGTTTGCGCTTCATTTAATATTCCGTATACTATTGACAATATAACTAATTTTTTTAATTTATGACTGACTATTTTTTATTTAATATTTTATTATGATTACACAAGTTTTACTTAGCATCAACATTTTTCATCAAATTCTAAAGGACGTACACTCCTTTCCAAAAAAAATTCTTTACAATTATACCATTTTTATCAGAAATTAAACAAAAAATACTAACGAAATAATTACATAAACTTCTAAGTTTGCGCTTCATTTAATATTCCGTATACTATTGACAATATAACTAATTTTTTTAATTTATGACTGACTATTTTTTATTTAATATTTTATTATGATTACACAAGTTTTACTTAGCATCAACATTTTTCATCAAATTCTAAAGGAAGAAGTATAGTAATAAACAGAGAATTCTCGAAAGGGGTTTAAGTGTGATTTTTAGTTTTTTTTTAAAAAATAATTTAATATTTAAAAAAATCTAAATATAATTAATTCAATATATATATATATATATATATATATTGCTTCAAGGGAAGACCACGGTTTCCGGTCAACAGATTTACTTGAGGAAACTGTTGAGAAATTGCCTCCAAGTCGATAAAGTTGACCACCATAATATCTGAATTTTCTATTTTAAGACCATGTCTTGGTCCAAGTCCTAGTCCTAGTTCTAGTTCTAGATCATAGTACCATTCTTGGAGAAACCCCTTGTATAAATAAATGAGGTTCTTATTCATTTGCTTAAGACAAACTCTCTTATGTTATAGATCATATATAGTACACTAGTTTCTAGGTGTTCTAATTTAAGCTGTAGAAATGGTTGATAGTCCCATAAAATTCTTGACACTTCTTGCGCTCGTTTGTTGTATTGTTGTTCCGCTGGTCGAAGCAAGAGTCCGGCTGTACAAATGGGAGGTGAAGTATGAGTTCAAGTCCCCGGACTGCTACAAGAAACTTGTTATTACTATCAACGGCAGAACACCCGGTCCAAGCATCGTTGCGCAACAGGGGGACACCATCGTCGTGGAGCTCAAGAACAGCTTGCTCACTGAAAATGTTGCTATCCACTGGCATGGGATTAGACAGGTTTGATCATTGAATGCCTTTCTTGTACTTTATTTTCACTTTACTCCATCCGATGATTGATAGTTTGGTGCACGTAGATACGGTGTTAAACAATGTTTGCTTCTTGCAGATTGGAACACCTTGGATGGATGGAACAGAAGGGGTGACTCAGTGCCCAATTCTGCCTGGTGAAACTTTTGTGTACAGATTTGTAGTGGACAGAGTAAGTCTTAACACCCTGTCCACCCTCTCTCCTTTTCTTGGTTCACTAAGTACTAACCATGTTTCTTGATTCTTGCAGCCTGGGACATATTTGTATCATGCACATTATGGTATGCAAAGAGAAGCTGGTT
>NC_026157.1:4907366-4974725 GCF_000512975.1 Sesamum indicum
CCTGATGGAGAAACAGAGCCGTTCTCATATGACTACGACAGAAGCATAATCCTCAACGATTGGTACCATAACAGCACGTATGAACAAGCTGCCGGCCTCTCCTCAATTCCCTTCGTGTGGGTTGGAGAACCTCAGGTACTTGTAAATTTCACTACTAGTACCTATTTATACTGCATCCAACGTTAATTAACAACTGATAAAGAAAATCCTTATAAGTCTTCGTTTGAGGTATTAATGGTTCTTTTCTCTTACATTTTTCAGTCGATTTTGATACATGGGAGAGGGAGATTTAATTGTAATACACCGGGGATCGAGGCTGGGTTATGCAATGCAACAAGCCCAGAATGTGTACCTTATGCATTAACAGTTGTACCAGGCAAGACGTACCGTCTTCGGATTGGAAGCTTGACCGCTCTATCAGCGCTGAGCTTTGAGATTGAAGGCCATAACATGACAGTGGTTGAAACTGATGGTCACTATGTGGAGCCATTTGTGGTGAAAAATCTCTTCATTTACTCTGGAGAGACTTACTCTGTTCTAATCAAGGCCGATCAAGATCCTTCAAGAAACTATTGGGCTAGCGCTAAAGTTGTTAGCCGAAATAGTACAACCCCTAATGGCCTAGCCATCTTCAATTACTACCCTAATCACCCTAGAAGAAACCCTCCGACGCCTCCTCCAGTTGGACCACGTTGGGATGATGTTGGGCCAAGATTGTCCCAAAGTTTAGCCATTAAGGCCCATCATGGCTACATCCACCCACCCCCTCAGACATCCGACCGTGTCATCGTCATGCTCAACACGCAAAACCGAGTAAACGGCAACGTTCGTTGGTCTGTCAACAACGTCTCCTTCAACCTCCCCCACACGCCTTACTTGATCGCCTACAAGCACAATTTGTTGCACGCTTTTGAGCAAACACCACCTCCCGATGGCTACGACTACGCAAACTACGACATCTTTAGCGTTGCAAAAAATGTGAACGCCACCACTAGCAACGGCGTGTATAGATTGCGATTCAACACGACGGTCGATATTATTTTGCAGAACGCAAATACCATGAACCCAAATAACAGCGAGACGCACCCATGGCATCTACACGGGCACGATTTCTGGGTCGTGGGCCATGGAACGGGCAAGTTTGACAAGTTCAATGATCCAAAGAAGTACAATTTGGTGGATCCAATTATGAAGAACACTGTGGCTGTTCATCCATATGGGTGGACTGCATTGAGATTCCGGGCTGATAATCCGGGTGTTTGGGCTTTCCACTGCCATATAGAGTCCCATTTCTATATGGGTATGGGTGTGGTTTTTGAAGAAGGGGTTGAAAGAGTGGGAAAATTGCCCACATCTATAATGGGATGTGGTGATTCTAAAGGATACCACAGGCCTTAGAAATTTTTTTTTTTTTTTCGCTCTTATTTGTTTTTGTTTTATTTCAATTCTTTGAAAATTGTTAGTTGTAAATAGTTTCAAGAAAGGGTGCAAAAGGCCCATAAATCATGTCATCATATGGGTTTTTGAGATAAGTCATTAAGAAATAGGAGGTATAATCGCGATTTTGGCTTCAAACACAGCTATTTATGCGTTTTAGTTCTCAAATAACTTGAAGTTGCAAGTTTGGTTATCAAATTTTTAATTTTTAACTATTTTTAGTCATTTCGTTAATAATATTATTAAGTTAATGAAAGTTTTATTTGAAAGGGAAAAAATAGGCATTTTTCTTCCATTTTATGGTATTTTTCAAGTCTGTCCATTACATCCATTTTTCTTCAAGCTTCAAAAGAGAACAAAACAAAACAAACAAAAAAAATTAAATTTACGCAATAATTTTTCTATATAATCTTAATAAAATATTATTAATATATTATGTAATACTTGCAACATATGTGTAATACGAAAAATAACATCTATATTAAAAATATACATTGTTGAATTAATTAAACATCAATAGAATTCAAAATGACATTCCTTGAAGAAACAAACAAAAGTAAATTTAAAATTGAATTGTTAATAGATGAAAGAACTTATAATGGAAGAAGATTAGGAGTAATTTTGTATGAAAATATAGTAAGGGAGTGTTTTTAAAAACTTCTATTATCAAATAAGTGAATTTTTTAGAAAAAGTTGAAAGTTATAAAAGAATTAAAAATGAGAAGTATTTGTAGAAAAAGTAAAAACCAAATAAAATCTAAATTCGGTATTTGGAGAAAAGGTACATCTAAATAAACTTAATTGATTAAAAACTATCTTAACTCCCTAGATTAAAAAAATATTATTTTTACTTTATATTTGCACTTGTCTTGCATCATTAATAAATTATTTTCTCAAAAAAAAATAATAAATTTACTATAATTTGTATTTTCACATAATCTTTTAGTAAATAGTTATAATTTATATTCTTAAAATATTGAATATATGTTATAAAAATTAGTGTCTTAACTCAATAATACTCCAACTAAGTAATATAATTGTTCGTTCATATGCAATAAATAAACCTGCATGACTGCCAAAAGAATATTTTTTATTAATTAATCATAATAATTTAATTTATATTTTTCTATGATATATGAAGTTATCGGGTTATATAAGAAATAAAATATAAACAAAAAATATAATTATTAAATATGTGAAAGTGAACTTTTTCTTAGTGCTAAATTATTTAAAAACTTTAATATCAACTTTAGATGTGTAATTTTTAGAATAAATTATTTATTATTATTTTGAAATTGAATTTATTTATGAAAAAGTCAAAGTAGCTAGAAGCATCCCTCAAGTTGCTTTTAATTTTTGGCTTAAAAGTGTTATTTTTAGCAATTTTAGAAGTAGAAGCTAACATCACAAATATTTTAATAATACTTTTTTAAAAGCATAAACTGAAGTGCTTTTCAAAAGCTCGCACAAACACTCCCTTAGTTGGATGTAATGAAAAGTCGATTGAACGAGTGTTTTGTGCTAAAGTGTATTTTCATGGGAGTTGTCAACTATATATATAAAAAATTATTTTTGAAAGGATTTTTTAGTGATTTTATCTGTAATCTAAAAATTTCATGAACTGACAGGTTTGTCTAACTTGACACCGGCATTTAGAACATTAATGTCGCAAAAATAGGAAAAATTATACTTTTAGTTCTATAAAAGTAAAATAGGGGTTCAACACTTCTAGTCCTCTAATTTATAAAATTTTTAAAATGATCTCAAAATTGAAAAAAAAATCGATACATTTAGTCCTCTAATTTACAAAAATTTTAAAATGGTCTCATAATTGAAAAAATTCGGCATATTTAGTCATATGCTTTATTGAATTTTTAAGATGATCCCAAAATTTAAAAATTTCGACACTTCTGTCCTACGCTTTATGGGATATACAGAACTAAATATTTTGAATTTTCTCAATTTTGGGGCCATTTGAAATATATCAATTTTTTCAATTTTAGAATCATTTTAAAAATTTTGTAAAATAAAGGACTAAAAGACTCAACCATCTATCCTATTCGGACTGAAAAGATGATTTCATCCACAAAATAAGATGGTTTGAGCTTTTTTTTTTCATCTCCATTTTATGATTGAAATTTTAATCTATCTTATGAATTGAGTGAGGATTGAAGCAGTACGAGGAGTCCGCCTAAGTTTCAAAAGAGTGGTTGAAAACAAATCCAAAAAGGTTAGATATGTGAACAAAGAAGAAAAAGTCCACACATTATCTATAGCCATTAACATAGGGCTTATCCCCACTTCAAATTGACCCATGCATTCGTCAAAATGGTACGTCTCTCAAAACCAGCTCTCATAATTACTTTCTATCCCAAGACCTATAGAATCAACAACAATGGATTTCAAGAACAACCTCAGTTATTGCACAAACACCTCATGTCAAAGTCTTGTTTGTCACAAATTCTTTCAATTGCTTATACCTTACAACTTATGTACTATATTACTATACAAGTTTAAATCTCACTTAATTTTGTGGTTTATATGATATTTGAACCACTTTTTTTTTACACCCATGAAGTGCATTTCACTAGATGATGAATAACTTATTTAATACAAAAATTTGAGTTCTAAGAATTAAGCGTAAATTATAATGGGTTCACGTGAGGTTTGTTAAAATTATAAATATCTTTTTATTATTTGATAAATTATAAATACGTCATGTAATTAACAGCCATTTAATAAATACCACCCTATAATAGGAGGCGGTATTTGTTAGATAATCGTTAATTTCATGGTAGCGTGTGTAATTTTTCAAACAACGCGAGAGTATGTGTAATTATGGTAAATTTTGGAAGAATGCGTTGCAATGTACCCAAGAATTAATGTTAATTTGAATTAATGTCAATGTTGGCTTAATTAATTTGTCATTTGATAATCCAAGCTTTGCCAAACATGACTTAAGAATTGTTCATATTATACCTTGGCTTGTGGGTCCACTTGGCAATTTTAGTGATTGTGCTTTCTCTCAATGTTTATTAGGAGTTGGGATTCTGAATAAGCTGGCAATTAATGTGTGTGTTGGGAAAAAGTTGAGTAAGTTTTTCTAGTCATTTCACATTTGCCTCACCAAGTTTTTGTAGGTCTATAAGTACCCTTTGAATGCTACTATTTCCTTCTACATGATGTTCTTTCATTTCTTCTTTTCCTTAATCACCAAAAAATGGGTCGAAAAATCGATATGAAGAAGATCGAGGACATAACAAGATGTCAAGTGACGTTCTCAAAGCGCCGTAGCAGTCTGATGAAAAAGGCTAATGAAATTGCAGTTTGTTGCGATGTTGATGTTGCATTTGTCGCGTTTTCTCCTTCTGGTCGCATTAGCAAGTTTTGCAACCAAAGGAGGTTTCTTCTTCTTTCTGTCTCTCTTTCTTTCTCTTTTTTTTTTTTTTACTTGATAAAGTTGTAACTAGTCATTTTTTTAAAAAAAAATTTAAAAAGCTGGCATGAATGTGTTTAATTGCTTCCGAATGTTGGATGGGTTTCACAGGATTGAAGATGTGCTCCATCGCTATGTCAATCTTCCAATTGAAAAGAGACTCAAGTAAGTATTTATTTTTATCTTAGTATTTTTTGAGAATTTCAAAATCCTTAGTACTCACTTTTGCCTAATTATGTTTATGATTTTTGTCGGATCTGAGGCCTTTAATGATTTTGTTGTGGTTGGTGAAACACAGTCATATAAGTAATGTTGAGGTATGTTCTAAATCTGGTGCATATTTCAAGTAAATAATTTTTTTTCTATATATGGACACTGACTTGTATAAAATTAAATAAAATAAACTCATTTTTAGTTAATATACTACATGAAGGGAAAAATGGAGAAGCTGAGGCAGCTCGGGCACATCAAGGGTGACACCAGCAAGCTACAGTATCTCGACAAACAGTTAGTTTACATTTTCATTCTTAGTTTTCAAATTTCAGTGATTTTTTTTATTTTTTTATAGGTTTTCATGTGAAATGAGAATATATGTGGATGAGTTAATAACAGAATACTGTGCACTTTTAAATTTTGTCCTTTAAAAGGAACTTTCATAATAAATATAGCCGTTACAAATATCTACGTCCTGATAGCTTTTTTGTTTATCTAGATTTGGACCTGGATGTGTGCGTTCAAAGAAAAATATTGAAATTATTATCTTTTTGACTAAATATAGAAACGTCCCATCGATCCATTTCATAAAGTTAGATAAAGAAGAATCGTTATCCAATATAGGAACCTCAAAATGTTCGACTTTTGTCGCATAGTTACTATTAAGTTCTGTCGTACGTCAAGATCTTATCTTTATATCGAGTGTTTGCTTTTGTCGGATAGTTATTATGGTTTGCGCTCCGTACTTATAAAGTCATGCCGTATATTAGGATGAGATAAGGCAGACATTTTCGTGTTTTATCTATTATTTTTATTTCTATTAATTATTTATTAATTGTAAAAGAACGTTATATCTATTAATTGTAACATGAATAATACTCATTACTCAATTTTTTTCATATACATGCTTAGTATGATGCAATCATATTTAATTGTTTAATATAATATCGATCTTACTAACACAAGTTATTATGTTGCTTTTCAAATTTTACCAACTTTTGTTCGATCTGATCTGGCGTACAATGATACTAGAATTGAGGTATTGATGTCTTCTTACAATCTCTCTCTCTCTCTTTTTTAATGCTAATGTGAATTTCACTTGTTGTCCTAATTTGTGTATTCCATCTAATTAAGTTAATATGTGTATACTTTCTTTAATTGTGTTTGTTCAGAATTTGGAGCTTCAAATTAAAAAGAGTGGTCTGGAGTTACAAATTTTGGAAACGGATCTTAGGTGAAGTTTTATGTAATAAAGTAGGGGAAATAACACTTTTCATCCTGTAATTTTGGGTCATTTTACTTTTGGTTCCACTGGTTACAGGATTCTCACATTTAGTCCCGTAATTTCTAAAGTCCACAGCACCTTTTCGTGATATTTCAGCAGATAATGTCATGTGCCTAGTATGTAGCCATAAGGACCTTTACACTTTTGGTCCTATTGATTGTAAAACTCTCATTTTTCGTCCAATGACTTTTAAAAAGTAGCACTTTTGATTTTATGAACTTAATTGCCACATAACCTTTTTCGTTAAATATATAATCGAAAGTTGTCACGGGACAAAAAGTCATGTTATTTTTTAAAGTTATAGGACCAAAAGTGATAACCGCATAACTAATTGGACCAAAAATAAAAATATCCTAAATTATATGATGAAAAGTGTAATTGCCCCTAATAAAGCATTACTAGAGTATAGCTCATGAGTTGCTTTGTGTATTTGTACCTTCATATATATATATATATATATATATATAATCTACAGGGATTATGAACTTGGTCCAGAACAAGAGCCTTCTTTGCATCAATTGTCTTGGTGTGAGAGAAATTTGAAACATTCTCTACAAAGAATCATTGCCAAAAAAGTTAGTCCTCTTAGTTTTTTGTGGTGTAATTTTCAAGGGTTCCCTGAAATTTATCATAATTATAAATATTTTCTCGTTGTTTTTAAAATTATAAATACTCCATAAATTTTACGACTATCTAATTAATACCCCTGACAATGAGTTGTCACGAGGACGTATTTGTTAGACGATTGTTAAGACTAAAGGGATATTTATAAATTTTCAAACGATGAGGGGAAGTTATAATTATGACGAAAATTAAGGGAGCTCATTATAATTGACCCTAATTATTATTTATTTTTGAAACTAACAATTCTTATGTTCTTTTACTGTGGATCACTATTGTTAACACTCTTTGTTATGTAGAATGCGATGGTTGATAATTTGTCTACATCATATCAACAACAAAGTATTCAGGTAAAAAACATCTCACCATTTATGGGCTACTTAATTACTTTTCATTTGATGAGGTATTTGTAATTTTTCAAACAATAAGAACGTAATTATAATTATATTAAATTTTATGAAAAGTAGTTATAATTTATTTTCTATTTTATATTATTAACATTATTAGGGTTTTGATCAGATGGGCGAAAAGAAGTTGGAGAGCCAAGCTGTAAATCCATTTTCATCTAATTTCAATCAAAATGAACAAATTTCAAAAATAGAGAACCTTTCTGCCGGCCAAATTCTGATGCAACTTGACCCATGGATAAGTCCATATAGGTAAACATTGGTATTTTATTCTTATTCAATTGTTCTAATGTGTCTATTATGATCAAATAAATTAAATATATCTATGGATTGACCTTCACATTAGCTTTCTCAATGGAAAATCACATTTTTTGTTTCGTATATTAGGATTTTTTTTAATTTAATCTCATTTGTTATAATTATCTAATATTACATTTCATAAATTAGATTTTTTTTTTTTTAGTCCCCACATAATTAACGGAGAAATCACGAGATCGTTAGTTCAAACGCGTGTTGGATTAACGGCCTCGTGAATTCTTCATTAATTATTGGATGAAAAAAGTCACGTGAGGATTAAAAATGAGTAAATTTCTAACGTATGCGATGCAATGTGAGAAAATCGTAATAAATTAAACTAAATTGAAAATGAGTCTAATTTATAGGACTAAAAATGCAATTTTTCCACTTTCTCAGCAATGGTCCGTGATTAGTTGGATCCAAGAGGTTATAAAGATAATGATTTTGGTTGTTCTCTTCATAGTGCTAGAGCTCGTGAAAGCATATTTCAAGGCTTATTTGATCACGCAACAAATAAAAATATGCCGGGGCCATCAAATATACAAAATTTTTCAATACCGTCAAATATATTAGACTCTTCAACAATAATTGTACCAGAAATGTCAATACCAAATACCAGAGTCTCATCATTTGATGTTCCACAAGAGGTATGTCTTCTTTATTACAAGCAAACAAAATCTAGTAAATTTCCTACCTTAATAAGGAATTTGCAATAATTGTTTGACAGAAATTCTTAGTGGTGGATCACAGCTTGCTCAATCTTGCAGGTAGGTTTTCCAGACAGAATTCACATGTCTACCCAGAGCTTATGCAACATCCAGGGTCCAAGGTAAAGTTAACATTTCAAATATTGCAAGAGGAAAATTAGTTTTCATATATGAAATGCTTGTGATATTGTCTAGGGAGAATAGACCTAATTATTCAAATCACATAGAATCTACTCGTAATTACACCAAATATTATGATAGAATAGTATAATTATTCTTATTACTTATTTAGTTTTTATAATTTTTAATTAATAATGATTATTTATTATTTAATTGTTAGATTAATTAAAATAATTAAATGTAGGTATTTTTATAAATAAATCCTACATATAATTTTTAATGTATTGTATGTATATATGATAATACATATATCCGAGTCAACACGATCGATTTATCGAACTATGGAGGCCTCTAATATTGATATTGTTTGAGCATATTCTAGTGATGTGTTTGAGTTGATTAAATTTCTTATTGAATTTGTTATCTTATTTTCAATAGATTTACATCTACTACAACAATGACAAGTAAAGCTAGCTGTCCGAAAATGGCACAATCCATCATCCATCATCATGATCACATGCAAACTGCCTCCCAATCTCAATCTACAAATTCAAATTCGAGGCAATTGAGGAAGCTGGACTTGGAGGCCGGACAACAAACTGCCCATCATCTTAACATCCACCCCAATCAAGATTATTACAACATCAACTGCGATGTGGACCGTCCATTGGATCATCAACCACAGCATCACAATCAACTCTGCCAGAATACACTATTTGATGATCTTCTCCCTCCAGAGGTAAACATAACAATAAAAGCATATTGCAATTATCAAAAGGCTTACGTCTCATTCTTAATATTGATAAAAACACGTCACGATCATATATAATCATTACATTGTCTCTCTTACCTAACACATTTTACATACACATCATATCAATTATCATCATTACACTTTTATCTCAAATTCAATCACATACTCCCAAAAAAAAAAAAAAAACAAATCTCGTGTCGACCAAATTCATAATTCCATCTCATTTTAATCTTACTTTACTTTGTTTTTTCTTTGTGATGAATGTTAGGATGCTATTGAAGACAATACAATTTGGAGATCTAAGATACAAAAGAGTGCTCTATGGGAATGGGAGGACTTGCTTCTTGATGTACAAGATTTCTTTTAAAGCAATGAGCATATATAAATGAAGATTGCTCAAGGTCTAGTTTAAACAGTATTTTCCGTAGTAAAACGCTATTCACTTGCGTACGATTTCATATAGTGTAATTCAACATGCTTTTAGAAATTAATTACATCCTTGTATTTATCATTGTGTGCAATTAAATTACAAGTTTTAACATATTAACTTTTCAAATATCACCGAGAGTGATAGTTGATAATTAGATTACCCTGCGATTAACAACTCACTGAAATGGATGGTTTGATATTTTATGTTGATATTAACTAGCTTAAATGCTATGGATGGTAACGAGGCGAGTCTCACAGCCTAATTGTTTGGTTAGTTCAATAATTAGTAGCAACATGGCATAGTTAATTATGTGATAATAGTAATAATTATGTTATGGGGAATGTATGATCTAACTTAAACAAATCCTCGTGGGAATTTATTGGTTAGAATCGGGTCTTTCTAATTTTTAATGTTGTTAATGAATTAAATCTTGTGAACGTTCCCAGGGTTATTTATTGATTAGGGAATTCACCAAGGGACATTCCTTGATTGACAAAAAGGTAAGGAAATGTGAGATCATTAGATCATACCAATGACCATATATAACTGACTTATCTGTCTAAACGATTGTTATATTTGTTTCAATAATCAACTAATGAAATCAAGCATGAACCCGACCTTAACCGAAAAAGTTTATCCTATTTATTTTCATTTTTCTCTTTAATTTAATCTCATTTTTTTACTCATCACAATCAAAACTCCCCCCTATTTTAAATTTTTGAAGGAACCAAATTAAGCCTACCCCTACGGAATCGACCCTACTCACCACTTCTACAAAAGTGTTTGTAGATGTTTATTTTTTAGTCTCGACCCCCATCACTGTCAGTTTAGATTTAAATATCTTAACATAGTTTTTAATCTAAATGAATTGTATAAAACAAAGTATACATTTATCTAAATTACTAATTTTCTCGTCAAGTTTATTTTTTGTATTTCTTATACAGAGTTGGGTATATGCAAAATTTTTTTAAGAATTTACATATAATACTATAGTTTTTATTAATAATGGATTAGTTTTGTAAGAGTGGTTATATATTATTTATCAATAATACTAGCAACAGTCGCACCCGGTCCCTGTGCATATAACCCAATTGAATGTAATGTAAGAATTATTCACTGTTTTCTAATTAATAAGAAAATTAAAAATACAAGAATTGTCTATATTTTTTAAATGAATTAGAAAATAGAAAATAAAAAAATTATCTAATTAAATCGAAAAGTTGAAAATCATGTCATTACTCATATTTAAAATCAATTTTTTTTAACCAAAGTAGAAGAGGAATTCAATTAGCATGATCAACTTGACATAATTTTTTATGGCACAAAACATTTGACGGGTACAAATTCTAGTCACTTTTCAAGACTTTACATTTATCATCATAAGGGTATTATAGGTACTTCAAAAAAATTGGTGTATTATGGCATAAAAACTGCCAGAAGGGCAGCTCGTTTGGTTCATATAGTAAGATTAAGCATGACGGGATTGGGTATGATGAGAAATTGAATGATAACTAATCCCACCTTCCATTATATATTGTTTGGTTTGAGACATTACATGTGTGATATCTTTTGTCATAATATAATATAATATTTGGTCGAAGGGATTATAAAGTATGATTATAAAGGGTAGCTCGTGTAACTACATAGATTTTTTGTAGTTTGAAAAATTATATTTAATATCTTTTGTTTCCGTCTAACAAATTTATAGATCCTTTCGTTAGTTTAAATTCATTGATTTGGCGATATCAATAAAAAAATTGAATAAAAATTCATATTTGCCTGATTTATTGCAGGTCAAATGAATCTTGTTCTCCCTTGTTTCACAAGTTGCACTTTCGCTCCCTCGTTTGGTTCCTATAACCCAATCTTGCCCCAACTTTTGGCGAAAAAAATTCCAACCTATTTTCCCTCCTTTTCCACATCCATGTGCACATTTTCGTTAGTTTTTAACGGAGACATAACGGTTAGAACCGACTTTGTTCAGAATTGATAACTTTAGGAACCTAAATCGTTTTACTAATATTGTTGGGAGACCATAAATGTAATTTTTTGTTCTCCAACCAATATATATAACTGCTAATCAACCAAGTAAAACATAAATTTGATTCAACGTCTTTATTTATAAATTTTTTTATCTAAAAAGCTAGGTTTGCTCAAATCAAATCAATCATATATAACACATGAGTGCTTGTCATGTGACTAATCACTCTCTTTAAATTGTACACCAATAAAAAACAAGTATTACACCACATAATTAGTTCAAATTTAATTTGTTATACATACCCGATCAGAATTAGAATTTTCAGTTAGTACAACGCCAAACAGAATAAAAGATGACCAAAGTTGAAGAACTACATGATTTAGTGCCAAACAAGATTATATATAAACACGGTCCATAAATACATTATAAGCTCCCTTGATTTGTTGGTGACAACATTTTGGTATGAAAAATCATTAAACATATGGAAATTAATGTCCCATATGTATACATAAAATATATATATATATATATTTGTAGTTTGTTTGTACCATAAAAGTGTAATGTTCTTTTTTCTTTTTCTTTTCTTTTTTTTTTTTTGTTGACTGCACCAATATAAATAAATAATATTGGCAGCTTATAGATGAAGTTCACTGGATGGCAGCTGGTGGCAATGTGATTCCAAGACAAGGGTCTGTTGGTCTAATGTAGTAAGAGCTCCTCCTATAGAACTTTCCATTACACCCTGAAATTCAAACATAAATACTACATTAACATCCTTCACATGCAATAATATATGTTTATATATGTAGATAATATAATATATGTTGGTCTTACAGAAATTACACATGCTTTTTGAAAAATTACACATACACCCACCAGAAACATCAAAATAATTTACACAAACCACCCTTTTATTTTAAAAACACCGCCCAGAAACGTCTACATCATTACACAAACTACTTTTGATTCTTGATTGTTAGGGATGATTTCTGTAATTATGCAAAATACATGGGTGATCTGTGTAAATAAATTATAAATCAGGGGGTGTAAATGTAATTATCCCTATCAATTATCGGCATGTTGAATTGCGAAATTTTGTGATCTCATTATAATCATTTCGCTACACATATACGATTAATAACTAGGATAATAAACTGAAAACTATACGTCTAGTCACATGAAATAAGGAGTTCAACGAATTTAGTCCTTTGATTGATGCTATGCAATTCGACTACTTTGCAACTTTAAATAGAAAATTTACAATAACTTACAGATTCTTATTCTAGAATTATTTTAGATGTTTCATTTCTTTAAATTGTACGATGTAACGGATTATTTATACTAGTTTCTTGTAAATTCGTGGCATATAAATAAGAAATCGGAACCTTGGCTAAAGAAGTCGAACTTTCTGGAGGCAGTAAAGCAGAAAAGAGATCTTTCGACGAAAGATATTGTTGAAAGCCGTCATCCTTTATGTTGCTACTTTGATATCCTTCTGCGCTCTGCGCATTCTCATTTCCGCTTGTTTGTGACACAGACTCAAATACCGTTGGTGATGAACGTTCCCTAAAATTATTACGAGAATAAATTTAATTAAATTAATTTTTAAGTGTTTATGATTATAACGCGGGTAAAAAAAAAACATTAATACTCGCACCTTATACTAACAGAAGATGCGTCGGATCCAATATTCATATTATCCCCAGTGCCGATCTCAATTCCATGATCTTCTTCATTCTCAAGTGATGGTTGTGCCGCTGCTAGTACTTGTGCTTCAGTAATGTATTGGACCACTGTATTTATTTGCTTTCATAAAAAGAAAAAGAATGAAAAGAAGAATAATTATGTAATGTTATTGCAATAATGTCTTTATTACAAAATCTAAAAATTGAACATTAAAGCATGTTTTGTTTCATCTATTTACCTGTATGGTGTCCTGATAACTCGATTGTTGTTCAACTTTACTCAAGAGAATTCTCTGCGATAACGTTATGTAGAATGGTTAAATAATGGCAATGTGGTCGTTTCCAGCTACGAACGTATGATGATGTTTTAAACTTTTGTATGTAATTGCAAACACTTTATATGCATAATTCATCAATCAGCAAAGGCCACAAGTTTCGTCAATGTAGCACCAAGTATAGGCATCAACAGGTCGTTTCCAGGAAATTATAGCACGGTGAACTGACAAATATTTGTGACAAATGAGTTCAAATTTGTATTATGGGACTCAACAAACCACATGTGTAATAACATCATTTGTAAGTTGAATAGCATGAAAATTGAGTGTATTGATGTTGTCTTAATTACCTTTCTTTGTGTAACACGGCGCAATGCTTCTGTTAGTCGTACTTCGCATGATTGAAATTCGTCCAATGAGGTAAACTTTTCTGAGTTCGGTTCAAACACCCTTGGGACGAAACAAGCAACAAAATATCACCATACAGACAAGAATAATTATCGTAAGACGTAAACATAGTTTTTTTCTGTCATTTGTTGTAGTATTATGTATCTGAAATGAAAAGTTTTGGACAAGCTCTACAACTTATTACCTAAGTTGATCTTCGTCTCTCTCAAGTTGATGTTGCAAATCAAGAATCTGTTTCTGAATTTCCTGAAAAATGGAAAAATGGGAAAGAATGACATACTTGCTTTCTTTGATCATGAGAATAATCAAATCAAATTTACCTCAATGTCTGATCCAGGAGTTGCAGGGCTGATACAAAAAAATAAAACATCGATCATAGTAATAATCTAAGTGAAGAAAATTCTCACATGAAAGAGATAGAGAGAGAGAGAGAGAGACAGAAACCTCTGAATTGCAAGATCCTTTTCAGTTTTGATTTTCATTAAGGTGTTGATTATTTGCTGCAGAGATGTGAAAGTGAGCTAAAATCATCTGATAATTGATATATATCATGTCAAGTTTTAGTTACCTCTCTATTCGGGATAATCCTGCGTTTAACAAAAAAGTACGTTTATCAATCATCTTATTACATAGTAGGGAAAAATAAAAAAAATCATTGAGTAAAATATAGTAGTTTTTGAAAGAAAACGAATAACAAAATTGACCAAAATTCAAGATCCTTACACAAAGTATTAAAAGATAAAAAAATTGAAACGAAAGCGAGAAAGTTTTACCCTCCTCTATCACGATCGGATAGATTAATATAACGGTAAATCACATCTTCAACCCTACGAGAATCAAAACCAGCAAATTACTATAAAACATTAATCAAATTTTTAAATAATTTTGCCCCACTCATAAGTAACACGATAAGCTTATTTATATATACCTTTTCCTACCGGAGAAGTGGCTGAGACGACCGGAAGGAGAAAACATAATCAAAGCCAAATCAATGTCGCACAAAACCGCTATTTCATAAGCCTTTTTGATGAGACCATATCTACGTTTGGAGAACGTAACCTGTCTATTAGTGGTATTCTCTATTTTCTTGATTGGAAGCTTACTTCGTCCCATTTCCTTATTCGATTGATCATACGATCAATCTGTAAAAGAGCAAGATAAAGACTGAATGTAGATAGAATGTTTCTTGATCCAATCCAGGAAAAAATGTTGTTGAGAATTGATTAGGGTTTTGAGAGGTATGGAATGAGAGGTTGGCAAAGGGGACAATGAGTTGAAAACATAGTAGATATATATAAATACATATATATATTGGTTTAAGATAACAAAAAGTTGGTATAAAGAAGAGGTCATGGTTTGACAAGGTTGTTTTGCCTTACCTAATTATCATCTCAAGCACAAAGGATGAGGAAGTTTGATGGGACGATATATGCTCCAATCTTGCCATCTATCCCTTGACCATATAATCCATTTTCCTTCCATCAAATCTTTTCTTTGGGTCACTCCGCATCGGAAAAAGTTATTATTTTTGTCCTATAAGTATGAGACGTGCCATTTTCGGTCCATTTGAAATTTATTTTAGCAATGAAGGTTAATAATTTGAAAAAAAGAAATACAACACTTTGAGGACATTTGTTGATGGAAACTGTTAATCTGATTAGAAAATATCCCCAGATTGCCACAATCGCATGAAACACACATCACATTTTCCAGCTAAATTGGCAAATTTCCAACTGCGAATCTCCTCAATGTGCCATTTTCTTAAATTATTTCACCAAAATGAATTTAAAGTAGATAAAAAATGTCATTCTCGAAAATAATACGTATAAAAATTTACCACGATTTTTAGTCCATAAACATTTAAAGTATAGGCGATCGTAAATTTTTTTCCTAGTAAATAAACTAATACCTATAAATCTACAAGACTTAAATATTATCTCCAACGCTTGGGAAATTTTTGTCCGGACCCGACTTAGCCAAATCTAAACCAATCAATGGCAAGTGCACTTGCCATAAGATTAGTGTACAGTTTAGGGAAAGTGATCAATCACAGAGCAAGTGTGATTGGATTGGTTTAGTCGAACCATGGGCTAGAATACTTCTTTATCTCTATTTTTCTTTCTTTATCCCTCAAAATACTCAAAAAATAAATTCAAACACTATGATAATCTTTTAATTATGGGGCATACGACATACTCTTCGCCAACTAAGCTAGGTGGGCTCTCACTTTTTTCTTTTTGAAAAAAATGCAAGCAATCTCCACGTAATATTACAAATGAGCAAATTACCCTTTATAAAAGAAAAAATAGCAATTTACCTTCCTTTGATTTCTTTCCTATATTTTTTAAAATAAAATTTTATTTCAAAAAATATAGATGTAAATTACTATTTTATTTTTACAGGAGTAATTTGCTCATTTATAAAATCACATAATTAAATTGCGATTCACCCCCTTTCTTTTTACTTTAAAAACACCCATTATCCATAAATTCCCTCCAGCCCACAAGCTGCAGATAGCACAAAACACAACCCCAACTCCTCACTTCCAAATTTCAGTTACAACAAACAAAGCCAACCAATCATGGCGACAGCCTCCGGCCAGTTAACCATTTTCACCCCGAAACCTCGGACCCTCCAAACTTTCAAAGCCAGTGCTTCACTTCCCAGCATCAACAATGCTCCTGCAGCAGCAACAGCAGCAGCCAATTTCAAGAAGCAATTAATGGGTTTTGCGGCCGGGATTTTGGGGGCCCCCCTCCTTGGGCCGCGGATGCCACCCGGATAGAGTACTACGCCACCGTGTCCGAGCCGTCGTGTGAGCTCAATTTTGTCCGGTCGGGGCTTGGCTACTGCGATGTGGTTGTTGGGTCTGGAGAGGAGGTTCCATATGGTCAGCTTATTAATGTGAGCTTTTCATATCATTTTTGCCATTTTTTTTAAGTAAAAGAATAATTTATGTATATGAAATTAATATTAAATTTAAATGGCATGCAATAGAATTCACTACAAGAAAATAGTTTAATAGCTATACATGTGGTAAATATAATTAACCATAGTATTATCATATATTATGAAAAAGTTTTAGTCCAAACAACCAAACTAATTACAGAACATATGCGATACACATATCATATGATTGGTCATTTTTCCCAAACGATATCAATCACGCCATAAGCGTATTGCATTTGTCATATAATTGGTTTACATCTGACCAAACCCGATTTGGATTAAAATTTCCATGTATATTGGTGCATTCGCTCATTCAAGTCTTATGGTCATTTTTCCCAAACGATATCAATCACGCCATAAGCGTATTGCATTTGTCATATAATTGGTTTACATCTGACCAAACCCGATTTGGATTAAAATTTCCATATATATTGGTGCATTCGCTCATTCAAGTCTTAATGTCTCTCAATATTGACAAGAATGTTAAGGTGTTAGCCAAAATGATCTTGACCATGTAAATATTACACTTTTGAAGGGGCTAAATCCGTAATAATGTCTTAGTCTAGTGGTTAAGGCTAAGACTGAGATCTCATGAATAAGTTCGATTATGGGTTTGAGTTCCACCGAATCTGTGGGCAGTTCTTTCACTTTATTTAAGTTTTATAATTTTTTTTTTTTAGTTATTTGTTGAATCAATGTAATTTATTTACTGATTTTAGCCATAATGATGTATTACTTGAATAAATTTGTCAAACAGCAACTTAACATTTTGTATCCTTCACTCACATATTACATCTAACTTCATATTTTGGCTAGTATATTGTCTATTTTGCCCCATAACTAATCATGAGAGACAAAATTCTTTAGCATTCATTTTCATTCTAATCCCAAAACACCAAAGAATGAGACTTGTTCAGGTCGGAAGATAAAACAAAACTGAGTGTTAGCTAAATATTTGGGCTCTTATAGTTAGTAAACGAGCGCAAAACAAAAAATATACAAGTCAAAACATGAAAATCAGTTCGCAAATTGTACAAGTGAAGAACACGGCAAGCAGAGGGAATTAAATGATTCTTTTTTAAAATGTTAAGGTGCCGTTTTTTAGTTCAACGGCATTTTATGCCTATTTGATTTTTACGAGGGGGTAATCTGGATTTAACCCCTTTCGAATGTTTAAGTATATTACACAAACCTCCTCGTTTATTAAAATTATATTGCGCTTCCTCCCTCATTTTGACATATTACAAATTTTCCACTTTGGAGTATTTGTAATGTAAACATAACTGCTAAAATGGTGTAACTAGAATGTTCCAAATATATCCAAACATCAAGAGTATTTGTCTATAATTATCCCTATAGAACATTAACGGTTCAAAAGGAAGGAAAAGCGAGTAAAATGTTACGATAACATAGGCATAATCAAGCGTGGTAGAATGATTATCATCTATTCTTACATGTTGATAGTTGGGAAGATCTGCCAAGCATCGAATCTGTTCTTACCATGTATTTGGCTAATATAGGTCCACTACACCGCAAGGTTTGCTGATGGGATAGTGTTCGATAGTACTTATAAACGTGCCAGACCGCTCACTATGCGCCTTGGCACAGGCAAGGTAATGTATAATGATCGAAACCTCAATCTGCTGCTGATGGCCCTCTACACTGATTTCTGATGTCACTTTTATCTGCATGTATCATGGTTTTGTCTGAATGTGTTGTGATACATATGACTATTGTTTTATCTTGCATATGTATTCGTACAAGTCATAGGATTTTTGTCTGTCCAGGTCATTAAAGGATTGGATCAGGGCATCTTAGGTGGTGGAGGTGTACCGCCAATGCAAGTTGGTATGTTGCAAGTTATCAACAAGCTTCTGTAGTGTATCTATTGGCTTTTATGTAGCCGTAACAAATTTGATTTGGACATTCTTACTCAGGTGGAAAGAGGAAGCTTCACATTCCTCCGCATTTGGCGTATGGTCCTGAACCAGCCGGCTGCTTTTCAGGTGAAAATCCAACTTGTCTGATATGCTTGATGCTCGTTTCTTTTTAGCTCCTTGTACATAGGATCTGTATGTTTTAACATCTTCAGCGTTGGAGATCTTGTTGATCACATGTCAAGACATTACATTTTTGTTGTGGTTATTACATTGTTAGTGGAAACATGAAACCTCTTGAAGCCCTCTTCTGTACATCATGTCTTAGGGACATAATTTTTTATCTCACTGATCCTAGAATAGGTGATCGTTTTCGACAGCTATGAATGTATAGATGAAACATCTTATCTAGCCTGCTTTTGCTTGGAACATTTGTTGACATATTTACGTTCTTGGACAGGGGACTGTAACATACCTGCAAATGCAACGCTTGTATACGATGTCAATTTTGTTGAAGTGTACAAGGGAAACAGGAAATGAGGAGTTCGGAGTTTCAGACAAACTATGTAGAGAAACCTAAGCATCACACTGAAGTGAGTTTACTTTACTACCAATCTGTCACAGAAAAATGTTTTCTGTTCAGTTGCCTCTTGATTTTGTCCTCCAACTGCAAACTTCACAAAAATTAACATTTGAAATAGAAGTGACTGTTGAGTATTTAGAATCCCTTGATTCTTATCTGCATGAACATTTGAAATGAAAGCCGAAGTATATCAATTTTCCTGAACAGTTTGATGACGGCTGTACAAAAATTACAAGGGCTCCGGAGCTAGTATCTTGTCCTAATATATTCTCAATTGGTGAAATTTCCAGCGGTAGAAAGCAGATTGATTTCCTGATAGGAAGAAAAGGACAGAATCTCTGGGTGAATTCCTCACACCCCTGCCTGAAAATTGGATGTTTTATATAAAGGAGGTGTAGGTATGGGTGTTTTAGACACAGAATTAGGACAGAACTTTGTTGCGTTCCGTCTAAGAGACTCACTGTTCATTATTTTACGCATTTGAGAGACATTGGTGCAGCAATATCCATAATCCCAAATAGTAGTTTTTGCCTTACATGACCGTTGTCCACATTTTATGGCCTTCTGTCCATATGGTTGGCATAGATCAGCAGGGGCTTGAAACTATGATAACAGATTTGCGCAGTTTTGTCTTAAAAAAAAGCGGATCGTTGATAAAAGAAAGTAGTTAGTTTATATGTTGTCTAAATCCCTCCTGACAAATGATCCAAAGTAAAACTGTTTTTGATATACAGACAACCATAATTTCATTAAAAAGATGTATATATATACTTCCATCAATTGACATTTTACCAAAACTCCCTACCAAGACTCACTGATAATTCATTACATCCCATTTTTCTCAGAAAACCAAAATTAGACAAAAGCACAGTACTAATACTGCCAAAATGACCAGATTTATTACATGATAGAGCAGGCATTTGGATTGTCATCACTGAACATAGTGAAGTAAGGGTCCTCAAATCTTGTAATGGTACCCATATCTTTTTGTGGGTTATCAACTTTTCTTACAAATCCAGGTGGCGCCTTCTTGTCATAAGCTGCCGGAGCATAGGGCTGAGCCACCAGGTTGTACGGCACATACGGCCATAGCTCCGCCTTCTTCCCCGTTGACTTGGCCTTCTTCAGAACTTTGTTTTGCTCTACATATCCTGTTACAGTCACCTTCTGCAGTTTCCTGTTTATTTCCACAGATTTCACCCCTGTCCAGGACCATGTTCAGAAAACATCAGACATATACCATCTGCTTTGTGTCTCTAAGCATAATTTAAGGTGTTCCGGAAATGGAGATGCAGCAATATCATGTAAGATTTGAAAAATGAGAATTTTTAATATGTTACCTTAAAAAGTTAAAGTTGTAATGTGTAACGAGTTCTAAGATATACGGGCATTAGGAAAATATGAGCAAAACAAAAATTACAGATACATTTTTATTGTTTGAAAAATGACAAATAACCTTCTGAAATTGGCAGCCGTCTAACAAATACGCCCTATTATGGATTGTCACAGTGGGTATTTGTTAAACAATTGTTAATACTAAACGGGGGTATTTGTAATTTTTCAAACAAAAAAATAATTATAATTATGAAAAATTTCAAGAAAGTCGGTTTTAATTTACCCAAACAAGAAAGAAAATCACATACAAACAGACACAAGTTTTAGGTGGTTGGTTGAATAGTTCAAAATTTGTCTTAAATTACCACTCAAAGAAGACAAGGCTTTCTTGACTTTAAGCTCACAGCCATCACAATCCATTCTGACTTTGAGATTAACTGTTTGCAACTGTTTCAGCTTCTTCTTCTTCTTCTGCTTCTGCTTATAGCTACTGCTCATCATCAACTCAGATAAGTAGTCAAAACTTCCCATAACACCCATACTGTTGTTTCTCTCAAAAGCAGCTTATTTTAAGGTAGTAAGAGCTCAAGGTACTAAAAGTTGGCAAAAAGACAAGTGTGGAGCTGTTTGGGAGGTAATGAGAGAGGAAATTCAGATTATATATAGCTGAGAAGCAGAAGCTGGAAATGCTTCAATATGAAGAGTTTGGAGAAGCTGCTGTTGGCTTTCCTCAAAGGAAATGGATTCCTTTCTTGCCTGCAACTACTATAAAAGGGAAGAGGAGAAAAGGGGACAAAACAAACCTTATTTTAAGCTATGTATGCTGTCCTAATTCAACTTTTCTTCAACTAGTTTTGAAATCTAGTCTGCTTCTTGTATAGGTAGAGACACAGGTTTCCAAACATGCCACAAGTTCTCAATTTATTTGTAGTTGATTAATAAAAGGGTAAATTATCTCAAAATTGTAAACGCCCTCTTGTTGTTTTAAAAATTATAAACACGCCCCTCAAATGAAAAAATAAAATAAAATAAATTGATGGTTGGTAAAATAAATAATCTATAGGAAATATTCTCTATAGAATATCTTAATTTTTTTTAAAAATATATAAAATTATAATTCATAATTCAAAATGACATTTTGGTTAATTTATCAAAAAATTGAATTAAAATCTAAAGGAGTTAATAGAATTGGCTCGTTGTCAACTAAAATAAAGGGATATTTATGATTTCTCGAACAATGAGGAAGTATTTATAATTATGTTAAATTTTGAGAAAAGTGATTGTAATTTAATCTGATAAAATTATGATTTTTGTATCTATAGCATATTTACAATGTAGTGTGTAGGTGCATGTTTGGGAGCACTTTTGAAACTAAACTACTTTCTAATAAGTGCTTTTTTGAAAAGTTTTCGACCCTAATAGAATTTGTGGAGTTTAAAAAGTCACTATTTTTTTTTTTTTTTTGGAAATGTGTGTTCTACATATGTACACACACGATGCAAAATAAAATATATTATAAATTAATAATTTGAAATAAAAAAAAAAGTTCAAATAGAACTTTTACTACTTTAACATGGGAGAAAAATAACAATAAGATACAAAAAAGAACTAAAAAAAATTAAAAGATAAATTATATTGGACTCCTCTAAACTTAAAAAAATTAAAAGATAAATTATATTGGACTCCTCTAAACTTAATCATAATTACGAATCGCCCCAAATTAATTGTTGTGTAATAAATAGTTCTTCGTAATAATTCATTATAGGAGATATTTGTTAAGTGATTGTTAATCCAATAAAATTTTTATAACCTCTCAAAAAAATAAATTTTTTGTAATTTTTTAAATAATAAGTAAATATTTAAGGACCATTTTATAATTAACCTAAAATTATAAAATGGGCCTAATTGGAAGGTGGAAAGGAAAAGTTGGTGACAATAGAATAGTGCTATGCATAAACAAAAGAGACAACCAATAATAGAGGGAGTAGCAGCCACGTTTCACCGCCAACCACCAGGACACGTGTTCCAATCAAGGTCGGTGATTCTGGATCCAACGGTGTTAAGGATAGGGGAGAGTGAAAGGCCGTGTTTGGCAGTTGTTAGAATTGAGACCATGTGAGTTGTTTTTCGCTTTGGGCTAATAATAATGCCTTGGAATTTGAAAACGCGTTTGCATTCGGACAACCTTTTTATTTTCCTTTTTTAGAAACTATACTATTAATTAAAAGTTTGGTTCAAGAGAGTCCACATTCATTGATTAATGTTGGTAAAATTAAGTTCCTTAAATATAAATACTTTTGTAGACCTGTTTAATTTGTCATTATTATAAATATATTTTTATTATTTAAAAAAATTTAAATATTCTCTTAAAATTAATGATCGTTTAATAAATTCTCTCCGCGACAGCCTATTATAGGGGTGTTTGTTAGACGTTGTTAATTTTTAAAAATATTTGTAATTTTTCAAATAATAAAAAAGTATTAACCAATTAAATGATGCAGAGAGTGGGCAGGGAATTATTATAAAACAATAATTGCATATATAAAAAAGAAAGTAAAATATAAATGAGGAATTAACAGAAAATGAAGTTTAATTAAATATTGATAAATTAATTAAAATGAATATAAAAATGAAGTTAGAAACACGTTCTTGCTATCACTATAACTAGTAATCACCATAACCTCAACCAACAATATATGTCAAGAATCATGAACCATTATTCTTTCTCCCAATTTTTCAATCAAACGGATGTGGTTACAAGCAATTACAAAAGAATCTGATAATCCTCAGCCCAATTCTGCTTCCAAGAAATTCAAAAAATTTAAAAAAAAAAAGAAAAGAAAAGAAAAATTACCCTCATATTACAAAGAATACATCAAGAAATGGCAGCTTCAGTACTAAAGGAATGCCACCAAAACTATATACACCAAAAAATAAATATTACAGAAGAAGAATCAGTAATTTTGCAGAAAGCTTAGCAGGGATCTGCTACTCTATTAGACCACTGGAATTCTATTTCCAAATTCCTTGAAGGTCCACTTTTGCTTTCAGGCAGTAGGGTGTACTCCCCAGCAACTGCACCTAACATCACTACACGATCGATTTGGATCGTCACCTTCCCGAACGAGCTCTGCCGTTATGATGAGAAAAGTGATTTAGAATAGGTAACTCAAAAAGTGAATAGATTACATGCATATACACATGAATATTCGATACAAGTACCTTCCCCATCTTGCTCTTGTTCTTGCATGAAATGTGAAGCTTCTGGCCCTTGGGAGGACTTTCAAAGGACCAAGCGAAGCTCTCGCCCCACTCTGGGTTTGGACCAGTCGATACAACCTGACAACAAAGTACATGTTTCACAGATTAAGATTGTTTAGTCTTAAAGTGCATATGGAATATCCATCCTACTTAAGCAGTTTAGCAAGTGAATGTTGCACGAATATGACCAATTCTACATTAAACACTCCATACAATGTCAAAAGCGAGAAGGTTAGTTCTAGAAATGGAGTCCGTATGTCCTAAGAATGCCTGTGGTTTTTGTGCGACCTTTTCCTTTTCCTGACATTTTTGGGGCTCCTGGACCTCGATTATAGGGGCTTATACAAAAATTGAAATGAGATCCACAAGCACGGATGGTGATTAACGTGCAAATGCAAAAGATTTATATAGATTAGCAAAACCATATATATAGAAGATAAAGGTCAGAATCTGGTAAACAGAAAAGAACCAGTTGGGTATGATTTCTAACCTTGGTTTGCCGTGGGGGAGCATTTCCGAGGGTTAGCTTGCAGTACACGCTTGGGTTCCCGACCGACTGCCTCATGTTGTTTCCTCGTTTGATTATCACCATGAGTGTTCCCGGCAAACACTGCAGCAAGAATTCTGCTTTCTCCTGGAACCTAGGAGGTCCTGATTGGATCAAGTATTGTAATAGAGGTATCGCATCTGCAGCAGCTACAGATTGTGCTCGAGAAACTTCAGCTGGACATGCTGACCAAGCCTGCCTGAGAAGAAGTAGTGAGTCCAAGACAGCTTCTTGAGTGGCCTCCGATCCTGTCTTAAGGGAAGTGACAAGGTGAGGGATGCTTAGTGTTGCAGGTTCAGTTCCTCTTAGACGGGGGAAGTTGCTGAATAGTGCATTGAGAGCCTTCAAATACTCCTCATTTACAGTGCCACTGGCCCACAAGTGTTTCTCGATTGCAGCTACAAGGGAAGCAGAGTTATTGAATAAATAAAGATCAGTCAATTATGAAGAAGAAAAACATCTAGCTGTAATTAAATATTGAATGGTCACACACAGCATGTGTAATTTTAACTTGACTTCAGTGAAGTGATGAGTTTCCACTAAATATTTCCAAGATTGGAGATATGCGATAAACAACTAACTTAGATATAACCATCAAGAATATTTTTATCATTGCCAGGAAGACATTTTAGTTTTTATCTTGAAAAAGCATCTTTTCCGCATGTATTTAGAATATGAGCAGAATAGCATAGAGAACACATTTGAACCGCTTTAGCGTCATCCATGCTACGAGACAAGTTGCAAGAGACAGGCCAAGCTAATTTGGACATTTTTATCAACACAACTCAAGCAACCTCGGCAGGACTAAGAGATGAGGAGGTTTACCTGTTATAGCTCTGACAGTTTCACTTGAAGCATATTCTTGTATAGTATTATTAGAGAAAAGAAGTTTGACAAACATAGCTGCCTGTACTGATGTTTCCGGGTCACTGGAACCAATCAGATCAAGCAAAACCTGAACACCACCAGCTTCGGCAAAGGCCCTTTTGTTTGATCTGCTGTACATAATAAGGTTCTGTAGCGTGCATATAGCTACTACTTTCATTTCTTCAGTAGGTTGATCCTCAAGCAGATTCACTAATGCTCGGCATGCTGAAACAGCATCAGCTGTTCGAGCAAGAACCTCGTTCTGGAATAGATCACCAAGAGCAAGAGTTGCCAGTAACCTAGCCTGCTGGCCTTGGGTTTGGGGATCCAAAAGATATTGGGACAATGGTAAAATTGCAGATTTGGTAACTTTAGATTCCCTGATCTTCACATTGTTCAACAACACCTCAAGAAGTCTGGCAGCCGTTTCCTCACACTGATGATTTCTAAGAATACCTAGAAGTGCCTCAATTGCCCCACTTTCAGCCATTGCTTCAGCAGTGGCTGGGTCATCGCTCTCCAACACTAGAAGGGCATTCAGTGCACCAGTAACTGTGCTCTCTGAGCCAGAACGAAGCAGCCTCACCAACACTGCTACGGGTACTTCCAGATAGAACTCAGAACTAAACTGCAAAATGATGGATAATATAGAAGCAGCAGACTCCCACAAGGCATTTGGGACCAATGGATCAGCTTGAAGTATGACTTTGGACAGCTCGCTCACACCACCCTCTTTCGCAATTTCATTTGGCCATATTGCTGCAACCCTAACAAGAGCCCTCAAGGCTCTCTGTTGCAAAATCAGAATGCCAGAACCAAGAATGCGTACTAACGGACCAATCACCTGCTGTGTTAGTGGGTCTCTTTGAAGATGCTCCTCCAGAAGCAGGTGGGACACTAGCTCAGCTGCCAACTGCTGCACAGCTGAAGCAGGAGAGTCAAGTAAAGGTAGGAGAGGTTCTATAGCTTGTCGAGGTGTGAGGGTATAATCAGCACGACACTGTGGATGTTCTAGAATATTCACAAGAACCTGCAATGCACTATGTTGTCCATCAGGTCCAAACTCTAATCTTGTCAGCAACAGGAAGAGAGGCTCAACCACTTTTGCTGCTGATGGACCTTTTGAAATGGTTGCATTATTTGTAAGTATTCTGAGCAATTCGGCAAATGCAGCACATAGGAAATCTGGTGCTTCATGAAGTATATCAAGCACGCTCTCAACTACTCCAGCTTTCACCATTTCCATCTTACATGCAGGCCTGTCTTTACCCAACTTAACGAGAGCTCTCGATATAGCTTCTTGGAGCAAATAATTCCGACCATAGAGAAGAAAGAGCCCTAGATATAGCCTCATGGAGCAGATAATTCTCACCGTGGAGAAGGCCTAAAAGTGGGATAACTGCACCATGTGCGGCAACAAGTTCCGCCAGCTGTTCATCATCTAAAAGTTCATCTAATGCACGGACAACAGAATGATGAGCTGGACTGTACTCAGTAACAAGCAGAGAAACCAAAGGCTCAACACAGCGGGCAGCTGCTGGAGTAGATCTTATCCTTGTGTTGCTGAAGAGAACACAGCACAGCTCAGCAGCGTCCCCCTTCAGTTCCATTGAGTAGTTTGATGAAAGAATCCTGCATAGCACATCAACAGCATTCATCTCAAAATCAGTGACTGCAAGGGCTTTCGATGGGTTTTCCCTCAGCAGTCTAACCAGAGCAGCAATAGCAGCATGTTGCTCCTTCTCTGACCCTGTATTCAGTATTTCAACCAAAGGTTGAACAGCTTGCCTGGAAGACTCTGCATTCCTTACATGGTCAGCAGAAAATAAGTTCTCCAAAGCTTTAGCAGCACTATATCTTGCTGCTCGTCCACCTAACCGTAGAACTGCTATAAGTTGACTGACAGCACCAAATGCAGATTCATGTCTCCTTATCTCAGCTGTGCTAAACAGAATGCCTAGTAAGTCTGTAGCAGCTTCCTCATACGCATCTTGTGGGCTGAGAGAAAGATATCTTGTCAAGCCCTCCAACGCCCCTGACTCTACCATCACAGTCTGATTAGGAGGAGAATCTTTAGCAAGCTGAATTAGAAGTCCAAGAGCAAGAAAAGGTGCCCCAGGTCGACCTGGAATAGGTTTAAGCAAATCAACAAGGGCTGGTATGGCTTTCCTAGAAGTTGCGCCAGCCCTGATATCATCAACCCTGAACAATTTCTCAAGAGCAACTTGGTCAGGATAACGAACCAAACCAAACTCCACTGACAATTCTAGAAGGTCATATATATCAGCATCAGCACAACCAAGTAAAGAAATGAGTCCTGCTGCTGCCCCTGAATTTGCAACAGACAAAAGAGTTCCCCTGCTACCATTGCAGACCAGACTGGCCACAGCTTGAGCAGCAAAGTATCTGTTTGCTGCCTCCTCTGACCTCAACAAATTAGCTAGTACAGGAATTGTATTCATAGTAGCATGTGCGCGAATTATATCTCTATCTTGAAACAAGACTGCTAATAACAAGGCACAAATCCATATACTGCCATCCTCTCTATAATCAGACTGCAAATTTGCAATAAAACTGATTAAATTATATCCAAGCAAATTTGGAATCAGCATTTAGACTAGAATGATAGCATCATCAGTGACTATTTCACAATACCTATTGCTTGATAGTTATATGCAATATGGATCATGAAGGAGTAATGCAGTCAGAGCAAATAATGTAACACACTGATTACCTGTGTATACTGCACGAAAGATTGAGATATTTTCTCAGCAAGAACTTCAATTCCACCAGCCTCCATTATCTCAAGCTTACTTTTGTCATCACACCTAGCAAGTTCAGAAAGAAGCCATGCAGCTATATTGACACCGTAAATGACTGATGTACTCCTCTCAGAGTCATTACTACTTGTTTCAGCAGTTATCCTGGAGACACTTATGATATCTTTGCTGCCATGATCGCCAACTTCAGAAATCTCTGCAGAAGTTAGCATTCCAACAAGAGAATGGATGAGTGAAGCAAACAAATTAGATCCATTTAAATCTTCAACTACTCCTTGATGATTCACTTTTGCACTGCAAACAAGAAGTGCAGCTCCTCCAATTTTAACCCTTGCATTAGTGGAACTAATTAGCCTTCTAGCAATGGATGAAACGCATCCAGTGGCACAGGCAATTGTGCTCCCAAGAACTAGGGGCTGAGCCTGGCAGAGCCGAGATAGTATTTCTATAGCTTTATCCTGCAACAGTGGTGTGGCATCAGCAATACATGAAACTATTGGGATAATGCCAGCAGGGTAGTCTGCAAGAACTGCACAAGCTGGTTTTATGTGTCCTATATCTCCGATAGGCCTTGAGAGGAAAGCAAGTGTATCTAGAGCCTCTGATCTGGCAATAGATCGGCTGTCAGCAGCTTCCAGAAAAGAAACGAGAGCAAGCACAGTTCCAGTACGATTTACAGTGTCAGTTAAAGCAGAATCAATCTGACGAGAATGGAGAAGCCGGGCAATTGCAGCTGATGCATTGATCTTTCCGATATTTGTGCCTTCTTGCAGCACTCTAGTGGCAGGCAAAATAATTTCTTCCAATATAGCTGTTTCTAAAGCTTTACTATCTAAAAGGATATTTGACAAAGCACATACTGCTTGCTCTGCAACTTGCAATGCTGGAGAGTTAGCAAGCACCACCAACAACGCCAAAGCATCCCTAGCAACAGCAGCCACATCACGGTTCTCTTTAATAGAGAGAAATATTGCAGCAACGCAATGGGAAGCTCCCACTAAGATGTCTTGAGATTCCACATTTAAAAGTTTGACAACAGACAAAAGGGTCTTAACAGCAATGTGTGTTTCGCGCAAGTCCTTCCTGAGATCAAAAATTCCAGCCAAAGCTAGAGCAGACTTTGCTTGAGTCTCTTCCTTTGTAGAGTGTAAGATTTTTATCATAGTCTCAATGGCATCATTTGCTGCACTACCTTCACACATGATATCATTCAGTGGGGCCACAGAGAGCAAACTTTTTAATGCATCTAAGACATAAACCTTAGATTCAGGCAGATCACCAATTAATAATGCAGTGAGTTGGCTAATTGTTGCTGTATCTGACTTATGAATCAAATGATTTAAGGTCTTAGTAGCAATCTCCTTTCCATTGGGACTTCCATTTTTTAGTAGCCAAAGTAAAGCTGGAACAGCATCAGCACTTTCAACACAGGCACGTATATCCTCACTATGATTACAGAGGTTTCCAAGGATTGTTGCAGAGTCTTCTTTAGCTTTTGAAGACCCTGTCTCCAGAATTTGAACAAGTGGGGGAATGCCACCAGCAGCAGTGATGGCCCATTTACTTTCATCATTTTCATGGGATAGAAGGCCAAGTAACGCAACAGCACACTCTTGCTGCTGCTCCGATGAAAGACCAAGAAGAGATATCAAAAGCTGAATCCCTTCACGGCCTTGAAGGGCTTGCCACAAACTACCTTCATTGTTGCAGAGAATAAGAAGGGATCTTATCAGCTCTTCCTGGATTTCATTGGTTGCCATTGTAATCAAACCAATAAGCAGTCTTTTTGCATCAGAATTCACAAGTTTGGATGCCAGTACTGTGTTCCCATACAAACTGGCAAGGGCTTCTATTGTACGCTCCTGCACCAAAAAGGGTAACCGAGGTTTGAACTGCCGTATCAATGTTTTCTCAACCTCGACGGGATCTGATGGTTTAGCATTTTCTGCTTTGCTGTCATATATCATCAGGGCAGAAGCCAATGCTCCTAATGTGTCTGCTACTTGTGCAGGAGAGGTACATGACTCAAGGCTTAGACCAAGACTTGAGATGACAAATGACAGGCCACCAGATATGTTTGCAAGAGCACACATAGCATTCTCTTGCAAAGCTTGGGCAAACTCACCCTGCATGAATTCTTTAGAAGGAGCTATTGTTGCATTAATCAGAGTTGGTATACCATTGGCATTTGCAATCTCCCTTCTGGCTTCTTTGCACTGCGCTGAAAGAGATTTAAGAGCACCTGCAGCTTCTGCTCTTAGAGAAGCTTCATTGCCAGGTCCAAGTAGCGTAAGGAGCAGTTTAGTGGCCTCTGCAGCCAAGACTTTAGAACAAACAGATGCATCCTCCGTCATCATGCATGAGAGAAGAAAGCATACATTTGCTTGAGTATTTGATGGGCCTGCTGTAAGCAATTTGATGAGTGTATCTACTCCTCCAGCTTTAATTGTCACGGACCAAAACCCCTCAGTGCTGCTAGAAAGATTCCGCAGAGCTCCGGTAAGTAAGTCATCGACCACATTTCCAGCCTTAAGTCCCTTCTCCAGTAATTCCCACAATACAGGGACAACTCCTTCTGTTGAAAATATTTTTGATCCAACATGATCCTTAGCACCACCTTGAGAAACAGCATATATGGTTTTTGCTGCTGCAATTTGGCCTTCAGCTGAGTCTGATTTAAGAAGAGCAAGCAGTGGAGGAATGCAACCTCCCAGTAATACTTTGACCCGCAATTCGTTCTCTTTGCATAGACAACCTAAAACAATAGCAGCCTGTATCTTTATCACAAGTGAGCCAGACCGAAGAAGAGACACGAGTACTGGGACTGCTTGCGAATGTGACCCAACAGCACCAAAAGCATTGTCCCGTGTATTAATTAGCTCAAGTAATTGGCACAAGGAACTCTCTTTTTCTTGCGATGATGAGGAACTTTGCCGCAATTGCTCAATGCATTGGGCAACACTTGCTAATGTCCCATCAGTGTCCTCCATGCTAAACCTATCTCTGCAGGTATAAAGAGGAACTATGAGTGTCATCCACATGAACCCAACATAACCTTGTGAGATGATATCAGACAGATAAGTAAACAAAAATGCATAAAGCAAGGTCAGAGCTGAGAATATTTAAAGTAGCTAATCGGAAAAATATTTGCCTAGGGTTAAAAGAAAAACATCATTTATATTGCATACAGTGCCGAGAATATTTAAAGTTGAACTCAACAAGAAAAAGCTGTGCGTGTCTTTAGTGCTTACAGTGCCGAGAATGTTTTTAGTTTTTGCCAAAATTAATTAACCATGATAATCTCAGATAATGAAAAAAGATAGTTTCCAAATTCGACTCAAGTTCTCAGTTCATGAATAAAATATTACTGAGGCTCGTGATTGATCCTTCAAAGAAGAATAGAGCAAAATGTCATCAGTTCTCTTTAATGTCTAATGTAGATAGGACTGAAACATGAATATCAAAGTTAATATCTACAAGTTGAATGTCTATGAAAAGATTGATTAGCATAAGTCTTCCATTTCATTCCTTTTTTAAAGTTTCCCAAATGTTGGAGCTTGAACCAGCGTTCCACAAAATCATTTCAGTCCAAAAGTACACATAAATTTACAGCATATATTTAATACTCAACTGCTGAAGTTGATCAGCTCACTACATCAGTTGTAGAAACTAATATTTCTGAATAATGTAATAAATGCTAAGAATTGAACAACCAACCTTGAATTTAGTTTCATGAGGGCACGTGGAGTTGGAGGCTCTGGGTCATGCAATCTAGCTTTCCCACTTCTCTCCTACAGTAGAAGAATTGCATAAACTTTAGTGAGACAGAATTCACAATGACGATAAGCACATAAGAAACATATTCAGGGAGTTATAACATAAGGTGATTGGTTGCTAACGAATCTACCAAAGAAAATCAAAGATTATCAAGAAAAGCAATAATCTAAATGGTAAAATGAGACAAATTTATGAATAGCTCACAACTACTCAGGATCTTATGATCTTTATGGAGAAAAGACAGTTGAGCTAACCCTTAGAACACAAGTGGAGGGTATTAAACAAGTAAGAGAAATAGCAATCTAGGTTCTCAATTTTCTTCTCTTTCCTTTAAGAGAGGGAGAGAGAGAGAGAGAGAGATGAGAAACTAGTGATCTCTGTTTCCAAAGATTTCAAGAAAAAGCTTCAGGAAAATGTGTGAAAAGATATCTTGCTTTAACGTGATCAATTTATCTCTGAAACAAACACAGAAGAAATCCAAATTCTTCAGTCTGAACTAAAATGGAAAAGCTAAAAATGTCACTCTTCGCAAGTACAATAGCTTCAATCAAGGTGTCTCTACAATTTTGAGCAGTTGCATTCTGCTTATTTACAAAAAACTAGCAATAACTTAACCAAACCAAGGAAAACTTGTGAGTGGATGTTACACTCAAAGCATACGAACCAACCATAACATACAAAATAATGAACAATTTATTCCAAGCCTTGAATTCATGTCATGAGAGTTTATATATTCCAAGAATCAAGCTACTGATACTGTAGAAATCTTACAAACTCATTGTGAGGAAGGGTGCTGCCACTTGGAGCAGCCACCCTCCAAGCCAATGTTGCCGCCAGCTTCGCTGTAATCCCAAGATCTCCACTTCAGATCTGACTCACCCAACACACAGGTGGAAGTTAACAGCAGAGTCCTGTTGAACTTCCAAGTCAACCACACTATAAACCAAGTCCAATAAACTGAACCATGCCAGTGGATAAAATCTTAAACTGAAAAAATCCAAATTCTCAACATAAAAGCACTCACCAAAACCCAACTAACAGAAATGTCAAGAATCAAGAAATCAAAAATTGAGCAAATTCTGCAGAACCATATTGGAGAATCAAATGAATGCGAGTTTAAAAGTGATAGATGTTCATTAAGTGGGCGAGCAATTACGAGCTTTTCAAGCAAAAACGAGACAATACTGAACAAGATATTGTTCTCTTCATTCGATTCAAACAATCAAAAACCAAAATCAATGCACAAGAGAAGCCAGCCCTCTCACCAAATTTCTTCCTATAAACAACTAGATCAAGGTGTTCCCAGTTGAAAAAGTTAACACCCTAATGGAGAAAATGCACGCAGCCCATTCAACTAAACTACACTGACAGGCATCACGTTTCCACATGAAGCTATGAATGGTGATGTCTTAATGAAGCTTGTGATGTAAGATCCAGCAGAAATGAGAAATTGAGGAAACCTTTTCTTAGATTCTGGAAGAAGACGTCGAACTATCCTCCTTCAGCATGAATGCTGATGTCTTAATGGATGTGAATGTGTTGCCTGTCTCCCCCTCCCCTCTTGAACGGTTTCGTAGTTCACAAGCGAGGAAGATAATACTACGCCTTTTCACCTTTGTGACAGAGAGTATAACGTGTATGTCATAGTGTGTATATCACTCTGTGGTGAGTATGTGAGAGAGACAGAGAGAGAGTGTGCGTGTATAACTGTGCTTGAATGTGTGTGTGTGTCTGTGAGAGAGAGAGAGTGAAAAAGCTTAGCCATTGCTAGCAGTGGATGACTGGATGTTGGTATGGAACACCGACAGATTTGGCGGCGGCTACTTTGGTTCTCTGGCCTCGGCTTCGGCTCCACTCGTTTTTGCTTTTTAACTGCCCATTTTCCCTGGTTTGTATATTCATTTTCGATTTTCAATTTTTAAAACAGTAATTAAAATAAAAATATATTTATTTATACATATTTTATTAAAAATATATTAATTTGATATTATAATTTAATATAAAATATAATTTCATTAACTGATCTAAATATATTGTTATTTCACATTAAAATTTATATTAAATTAAAATATGTTTTTCACTGAAAACTTAAAATTGAAAACGAAAACACAAACACACAGACAACTTGTTCGGTTGCAATTTTAAAAATGATACTGTTAAAGTCGACAAAATTTTATTTTTCATCATGTAAGTATCGATGTGTTGCACTTTTGGTTTTTTATCTTTTGAAAATATATATTTGATTCTATAAGTTTTATAATTTTGATACATTTAATCTTGTAACTATCTGGTGATCAAATTAAATCCTACATGTATTTGCAAAATACATCTTTAGTCCTTTAATTTATTAAATATGACACTTTTAATCCTGAATTTGGTGGAAAAACAGAATGGTGACCAGGGAAAAAAATAAAAAGGTGATCCTCAAACGTAAAAGAAACTAATCAATTTGGCAGTAAAAATGTTATTTACTTAAAGTGACTCTTGTAGTTTATATTGCATAATGTTTCTGTACAAACTTCATCTTCCAGCAAAGCTTATTTATACTACTTGGTGGAAAATTCTTGATCATACATTTGTGGTTGTAATTAATGGCTTACTTAACAAGCCATGGACTTTCTAAAAGATTTCTCAAAATTAGCTAGCTACGATATTTTTTTATTTGTTTAAGTATCTAAGATATTACTAAAAAACACATTCAGTGTAATACTCTTCCTTACTGCATTTATGGGAGTCTCCAATCTTTGTGTGTAGTTTTTCAAATTTGTTACGTGGTAGTGCTTTAGTAAACATATTTGTCAGTTGCTCTTCAGTGTTGCAGTAGTTGAGTTCAATTTCTCCTCTGGTAGTTACTTTTCGAAACGAATGGTACTTGATGTCGATATATTTAGTCTAATTAAATTTGGCCCCATTTTTTTATTTTTATTGCATGATGAGTTATTTTATCTAATAATTCAAATTTAAATTTGATTTGATAGGATCCAAATAATTTACAAGGCAAATGAAAAGTAGTCACATGAAAAATACAAGTATAGAATTATGGGTAGCATGTCATTGTTGTATTTGATCAAATTGAGTCTTGGATTGATATTTAATATTTTCCTTTTTATGTAATTTCATGAAAACTTAGCCGGCGGCTCCGCATATCAGCTGACCGCAAGCCATCTCTCTCTCTCTCTCTGTAAAAAGTCTCAAAACAAGCCATGTTCCTTTTTGGCTCAATTATAAGTAATGTCTAATGATAGCCAAATTGCCCACATGCTGTTAAGGTGTCAAATCATCACAAAACACATGCAAATCATATCCAAATATGCCATTTCTATAATTTTTTTTTTTGTTAAAAAAATTAGGTTTAACTTTCATGAGATATATCATAATTACGAATATTTTTTAATTATTTTAAAATTTTAAAAATACTTCATTAATATTTAATATATATTTTTGAATGGAGGTCTATAATTATCAACTTTGCTCTTAATATTTCTTAAAAAAATTAAAAATTATGAAAAATAAATCGGGTGAGGTGGATGAATTATCAATTTTTTTTTTTATGTTAATTTATCAGTTCGACTTTCTAAAATTTTGCTTTTTATCATTTATAATTATTTTTCAACCAAGCCTTTTATCAAGAAACACATAACGTATAGTTACATGTGATATTTAAGAGTTATATGATTACATAGGCACAACATGTGATGTTTTTTCTGTAGAAAAATCAACAAAAAAATGCTTATATATGATAAAGTGAAATTTCGCAAAAATTGAGATGATAAATTAACACAAAAATAATATTTCAATGACAAAGTATAAAATAACAAAATGTAATTTATATATATATAATGAACTAAACTTTCATTCAACAAACCAAACATTGTAAGAGCAAGATTTCAGAAATACATGCTCCCACCTCACCACAAATACAGCACATAATGGCTAACACCGTTGCAATTTCCCCAGAAATACAATTCTAACAGAATTGACCATAAGAAATCCTGCAGTATTAGTAGGTGCAGCCAACCATTGGGACAACACTGATATGTTGTGAGAAAATTCTAGTTTAATATTAGGATTAAAGTAATTTTTAATCCTCTAGTCGATTTTCGTTTTAGTCTTTTATCTTTCTAGAGTTTGAAAAGGATCCTACAACCTTTTAATTTGTTCGATTTTAGGACACCAACTGCCGGAAAATGCCACATGTATATGACATGGCATTTTAATTTGGGAAAAGTGAATTTATTGGCTAATCGTGTATGATGTGGCAATTACGTGGCTTTAGTTTAAAAAAATAAATTGTAATGTCGCATTAAATTATATTATTTACTAAAATTATTATTATTATTATTATTTTGTTTTTAGAATAAAATTTTAATGCTTTTCAATATTTTATATTTTTTTAAATTAAATTATTTTACTTTATTATTTAATACAAATAATATTTATTATTATATGTATTTGAATAAAAAATAAAATTTCTATTATTTAAAGTTTTAAAAAAAATAAAACATGTTTACTTGATTTTCAAGAAAATAAAAAATAATATATATTTTTTCTCTCTTCTCATGTATGTATAAATAATATATATATGTTTACGTACATTACATGTATAGTTGTAATATATTACACATATATTTATGGCAGCGAGAGCCAACCGTCGTCTTAATGACGACGACCACCAACTCTTGAAATATATTTATGCAATTTTTTCTCTAAAAATTCACGTCATAATGCTATATCACATTTTATTTTATTTTTATTAAGTCATGTAATTGCCACATATTTTCTGGCAACTTTTGATGAAATTTGGCTATAAATGTCTTGAAGTGGAGCATATTAAAAAATTAAAGAATTTTTTTTAAATCTTAATAAGTTAAAGGACTAAAATGGAAAATGACTAAAATTAGAGGAGGAAAATGCCTTTAATCCTTAATATTAAAATAGCGTTGAGCAAATCAAATTTAGATATGTACATGAATATAAATATTAAGCAATTATAATAATTATATGTCATAAATTAATTTAAATACAATAATTATTATAATTATATAAAATTATTCTTAATTAACTATATATTTAAATTAACTTAAGTATAATAATTATTATAATTATTCTTAATTAATTTAAATATATATTTAGTTATTTAAATTATCTAAAACTACTCTTAATTAATCAAAATAAATATAATTAAACTAATTTAAAAAATTAGGGGCGACGGCAACGGCCTCCGGCCTCACATAGAAGGGCGACGACGATGCCATCATTGTCACCCTCTTTTTGTATTATAATTTTTAATTAGTTATATATAATATAACTAAATTATTTATTAAAATCCAAATCTTTTATTTTTTTAAAAATCCAACAATTGAAAAATTAATTAATTAGATTTGACGATTATTAGAACATTCAATAGTTATTAAAATAAAAAATAATATTATATTAAGTAAGGGTATAATGATCATTTTATAAAAAGACTAACACCGTTAGTTAGATTTAGAGGAGATGGACGATTGAACTACGTTTAATAAAATAAAAAGGAATTTTTGCCTATCTTTAAAACAAAAGGAAGTTTTTAGCAGATTTTTTAAAACACATGGGGGGTTTTATGTATTTTAGCTCATTAAAATTAAGAAAAATTTATAATTTTTTAAACAATAAAAGATACTTATAATTATGTAAAAACTCATGATAGTTAGTTGTAATTTACTCTTAAAATACTGATATCATTCCTCTTTTATTTTTTAATATTACATATGTTTAATATTCCAAGAGTTTCTAAATCTTATCAAATTAACAAAATACAATATAAGAAAAACAGAAAGCAGGTGTTGTTGGGGCCTGGGCCCAAAAATTATGTGAAAGCAACAATGGGCCCTAAAGGGCAAAAGAGGTCCAATAAGATCAAGAGCTATAAATAGGGAAATAGGGGTAATTCAGTATTTTCATGTTTTGTCCCTTCATATCTCGTGTACTGCCCCTGACCCCTCCATTTCTCCCATTTCATACCAACCCTATTATTTCGTGCCCTAGCTTCTGTTGCTCTTTCTTTCGATTGCCATTTTCTTGAATAAAAATTTTCTCGATTTAATATATATATTTTTTGTGAATTTTCTAAGTCGTTTTTTTCCTCTCATTTCTGTGTTTTTCTCTGATAATTGTTTTTGTGTTGTGATGGAACTAGGGTTTTGTATGTCCACACCTTAATTCCTCGTAAAGTGTGGGATTCTTTAATCATCCGCTCCGGTGCTGCAAAACCTATAACGCCACTGTGAGTATTCTCGGCTTAAATTTGCGCTTGTGCATTTGTTGCTGTTTCTGTGCCTTTTTTTGTTTTATTTTTTTGGGTTTTCGTTTTTGTGGTTTCCGCCGTATCCTAGGAGATAGAATTATTTGACATGTCTTGTAGGTATGGGTGTGGTGAAATTTTGATGTTTGTGTTTTGGTTAAGTGGCGAGCTGATTTTTCCCCCTCTCTCAGGGTTGCTATCTGGGTTGGAATAATTTTGACTGGAGAGCTTTAAACGTAAAATTGCAGATGCAAGTAGAGGATATATGTTATTGTTGGCTATAATGCTACTAGTGTTGGGAGTTGTCTTATTTGTAGCGTTCCTCAAGATTTCCATGTGACTTTTCTTTTTCTTTATCTCTGAAATGTGAGCAGGAGTGTAATTGGGAATTGAAATGATGAAAATCATGACATGCGGCACATGCCTACATTTGTCTTCTACAACTTCTGCATTCTCTATTGTTCAAGAGTCCGTTACATCAACTGATTCTTCTCTTGGTCAAGCAAGCTAGTTTTTGTCCCATTACTCCCACTTTACTGTATTACTCAACACATTTGTTTCTTCCACATTGCATTTTCTTTGTTCTCTTTTCTGACGCCTAAAACTATGTCTCTCTATCAACTATATAAACAATAAAAGGTTTTCAAAACATTATTGTTAAATAAAAAATAATAATTATATATTCTCAGATGTACATTTGGCAGAATTTAGCATACTCATCAAGCATGCAATGCACCCTAGTTCATAAGATGTTCCTTTCTGAGATTGAGAAATTGTTTATAATTCCTTTTTTCCCCCCTTGGCTATGTTGTCCAGATGCAAATGGATAAAGGTAAAACCACTGTCATGTTATTTGTAGCTTTACACTGGAGAATGGTGGATGCAGTTTTGCTTATTGGTGTCTTCTCTGTTTTGTTGCTTTACTTTGATGTCATGTTCTGAGCACATAATTGCTTCGGCATGTTGCTTCTCCAAATGACATGTTAATGATTCTAAATCTATCAGGAAATACTTTGTGAAAGGTAATTTGGTGGCATACAAGATGTCATCACCGTATGTTACCCTTGGCAATCGATCACTTGATCAGTGGAAGGTGACTGAGTTAAAGGAAGAACTTAAGAAACGTAAATTGACTACTAAGGGGCTGAAAGAAGATCTAGTGAAGCGTCTTGATGAAGCAGTTCGCAATGAACGGGAAGCTGTTGCAGAGAATGCAGATAATGATTCCACTCCATCTAAACAGGGAACAGCAGAATCTGTTGTTTCTGAAAATGCTAAGAACTCTATGGATACAGGGATTGGCATGGTTGAAAAGGTAGACGCAAAGCCTGAGCATGAGATTGATGATCACAGAGGGTCATTGTTTGAATGCAAAGTCGTGGAGTCAGACTTAGAACAGGGAATCAAGGCTGCTGGGCTGGAAGAGGAAAAGGTTGCTCAAATTGCCACAGTGGAAACTACCGTCACTATCACTGAGACAGTTGAGTCTGTGACAGCTTTGAGTGGATCAAATTTACACAGTGAAGGAACAAATGAGGATGGAGATGCTGCAGTTATTGACAAAGATGGATTGCCACAACCGCAGGAGGATGCTAAGATTGAACCGTCTGATCCCCATACTCAATTGCCTCAGGTCAATGAGAGCAGCACTCCTGTGGCACCTTCTAGTGGGCCAAACTTTCATAGCACTGAAACTCAGGGTGATACCACAGTTCAGATGGAAAATGACGATGCCAAGTGTCTTCAACCAGATTCCAGTGTCCAGACATTGAAGTATCAGGTACCTGAGGTTGACCCTAATTTAGGGTTTCAAGTAACATCTGATTCTGTTTCTACTGAATCTGTCTCCATTATTGAAAAAAATGAACTAAAAGTAGATGTAATTACTGATAATGTCCAATTAGAACTGGATGTTAAGCATGAGATGGTGCAGCCGTCAGCCAGCACTACTGTCCCTGATGGTGGTGAATCACATCCGATGGATGTTGAAGAGCCACTAGACAAAAAAGATACACTCGACCCAAAAAATCTTGAAGACCAACTTGTCAAAAAAGATGCTGACGATCCCCTTGACCATAAAAATGTTGACGACCCACTTATCAAGAAAGATGTTGATGTTCCACTTGACAAAAAAGATGTTGATGATCCACTTGACAAAAAAGATGTTGAAGATGCAATTGATGAAAAAGATGCTGAAGAGCAATCTGGCCAAAAGGTTCCTATGGAAGTTTCAGATGGCAGCAATACAGGAAATTTTGATAGTCTTAAGAAAATGGATAGTGGAGATTTGGATCCTCCCGAGAAGCTAAGTTTAGACCGGAGTTCTGGTGATGATTCCATGGAGGAGGATATATTGGAGAGTAAAGAGTACAAGTCTGATTCTAAGAAAATCAGTGACAACTTGGAGAGACCTGGGGATGCTATTGCAAAAGAAGAGGAACATGTTGATGTAGTTGGTCATGATATACCAGTTGGAACAAAGGTTACTAATGCTGAAAATGAGAGTGCTTCTGCACTGACATCAGTAAAAAGGAAGTTGAATGGTAAGAGATATGCATCTTTTTTTTTTCCCTGTTCTGTCCAATGGATTTTGCAATGTTATTATTTGCTTTAGTAAAATTACATTAACAGGATTCAACTATCTCCAACTCTGCCTTTGTTTTGGTAATAGAGTTTTGCACATTGGTGGGAGGTTGTGCATATTGCTTGCATTGTATTTGAATCAGTTTTCATCCTTGTGCTACTGGGCCCTTTTTGAAATGCCTGAGAAACTATATGAGAATGTGGAAGATGAGGTGCACGAGATGCATGATTTCCTATTTATGCTGCTTCTTGTGTGGGAGAAGAGTATGAATTATTGTGGCTTCTGAAAATATATATCAGATTTTTGTATTTACTGGAAAATGACAGGAATATAACTATGGTGGGATGTGTATGATTTTCCAGACAAGTTTATATTGTTATTTTGACATGCTTGAGGTCACCTTGGACAATATTTGCCAGATAAGGCTGGTTCACGACAAACCTATTTGGATTGTGGTATCAAAGGATGGTTGATTTAAATCTGGTTTCCCTTCCCTGACGTATGTTTTTGACCTATTCATTAACTCCAAATCAAAAGCTATTAAAACTTTTATAACTCTGGTTGTTCAATTTTTGTCAAATTTTAACTCCAAGCTAAAGCAGAATTGATCTATCACTTTTGGTTTTTTGTTGCTATTGCCAATTTTGTTCTTTCCTGTTACTACTTCAGTATTTGGCGTTTATGATCTTAAATGTTGCAGATAAAGAAGCAGTTGGCAATACTGACACCGTGAAGAAGGCGCGCAGGTGGAACACAGAAGGCTTAAAGGCTTCTGAGCCAAAAAGTGGTGATGCAGCGGCTTCCATCACACCTAGAGGTTTAGCTGAGCCTGCTTTAAAGCGCTTATCAGGAAACGATCCTGCAATTAATGTAGAAGCACCCAAGGAGCGTCTTGGTAACTTCCAGGTTTCCTTATTCACTTGTTTCTCGGCAATATCATTTCATCTCTGACCCTTGTTATATGTTTGCTTTATGCAGTTCCGCCATCATCAAGGCCCCCCACTAATTCTCTTAGAATTGATCGTTTCTTGCGCCCTTTTACTTTGAAAGCTGTCCAAGAACTTCTTGGGAAAACGGGCAATGTTACCAGTTTCTGGATGGATCATATCAAAACCCACTGCTATGTCTCCGTAAGCTTTGTCCCTGCTTACTACACTCCCCTCTCTCTTCTCTTCTGAATGCGCATATCAAATATTATGGCTTACTGTCTGTAACTATAAAGATCATTCCTCTGGTGCAAAATGCATCACATATATCTCTGCGACTCTCTATACGTATACATTCACGTATATGCCTTCACATATGCATAACTTCAATTTTTGAACTGGCTTTACTCCTTAGCTATTTAGGGAATTTAATAAAAATTGCCTCATTGGTGCAGTATTCGTCTGTTGAAGAAGCTGTAGAAACCCGTAATGCGGTATACAATCTCCAGTGGCCTCTAAATGGGGGGCGTTTATTGGTTGCAGAGTTTGTTGACCCTCAAGAAGTTAAAACACGAGTTGAGGCTCCTCCTGCATCACCAGCAACTCCTTCAAGTAATGCGGCTCCTTCTTTCCCTGCCGCCCAGCCTCAACCCTCTATGCAACCTCAACCTTCTCCAAGGCAGCAAGTGCCGAGGCAGCAGCTTCCACCGCCTTCTCTTCCTCCCCCCTCACTGTCTAATCCACCCCCCGCCAGGGAACGCCCGCATCCAGCAAAGGAACCTCTGCCTCGGGAACAGCATCTCCCAGCAAGGGAACGACTTAACCTGCCACCGCCACCCCCACTTCCTGAGAAGGTTGACCCTCCAATCGTCACTCTGGACGATCTCTTCCGGAAAACCAAAGCCACTCCGCGCATCTACTACTTGCCATTGTCTGATGAACAAGTTGCTGCAAAGCTCAAGGCGCAGGGGAAGAATGTGAATCAGTAGGCATTAGGCTATGTACTTATGGCAGAGCTCTACATCGATTTCTGATAGATTGGTTAGTGTGAAAGTTAACGGTAAGAAGTATATTATAATTACATCTTTGCAGGTCTGCAGGTGTCGCATGTAGGATGTTCCAGTTAAGAGGTGCTGCTGGTGCTGGTTCAGTGATGGATTCATGTTATTTCATGGATTGCGTTAGGGTGAGGCTGAGATTATTAAGTCTTGAGTACGTCTCCTTTGAGTTTTGTACTTTTGGACTAAAACTCTATATTGCTAGACCGGATTGGGTATCCCAATTTTCGCAGCCCCAGACGACAGCCTTTTATATTTTGATGGATGAGAGACTGTGTTTTAAAAGTTGCATTAACTTCAGATTGGAGAACTGTGGTTGGTGTTTGGTTGTATGTCTTACTATTGGTACTTAAATTTCCAGTCTGTTGATTGCATCCCCATGCTAGTATTCGTTTTTGGCATGTGTTCACCTGCATATGATGGAATATATGATGAAATATATAACCAATACTCAATGGGAATGAGGAAAAAAGTTGAAATGTTCATTGAGGGTTTGGTTGAATTGAGTGGACATTTTTTGGTACATTATTACTGTGAAGTTGGGTGTTCTATCATACAAAAAAGTTTGATAGTGGATTAAGCCTTTGGAGCTTGATTTGTTACCCCAAATATTATTTAGCTTATGTAGTGTTATCACATTTTACTCTTGAAAATGTGGACCTGAGGAGTGAGGGTATTATTGTTGCAATTCAGGAAAAAAATCATACAAAGGGCTATTGTTTATGGGATTCAAGTTTCGATTTCATGCTGTATTTGCAGAAAATGCTTAGAATAAAAACGTGCAAACAAACAATATAGGGTAAATTAGAAGAGCTCTTTTAAGTTTTTAATTACAAATGCTTTTTATTGTCCAAAAAATTATCGAATACCTCTTGATTTCAAGTTGTCTGCTACTTGTTAAATTTCGTTAGTTTTTGTTAGGTTTTTTTTATTTATTTTTAGTGATAAAACTGGCAAAAATGCCATTGGAGATCATGGATTATAATTTATTTATTATTAATTTTTTCTTTTACAAGTTAAGTGGATAATTCTTTTAAAATTTTCCATCCATCTTGTTAGAGTCTTACAATTTTTTTGAAAAGATGGAAGAAAATGTAGTAGGTACAAAGTTTATAATTTCAAATTTTTATCTAAAAATTAATCAATTTTATTAAATATGATATTAGTAATTCTTTAAACAACAAAAAGACTTTTATAATTATTCTGAATTTTACGAAAACTATTTTGAGGTCGGTGAAAGCCTTGTCATCATTGACTGATTAGGCACAATCATCTTATTCGAAGTGAAACATTTTAGGTTTGTCAATTAAACTAAAGATGTCATGATACACAATGAATTATAAGTTGTTCTTTTGAAGGAATTCATTGTAATTTTTTCAATAATATATTATTATATATATTGGATATAAAAATTTGATTAATATGTTAGTCATATATGAATCATACAAATCCAAGTAAGTCAATTGAACGAGACCCATAATTTTGGGATGTTTACGAAATTATATTTGTTTCAACAAGTAAAATAATTCTATTTTCTTTATGAAATTGTCATTGATATAATCTTCATATTTCTCAAGAAGACAAAAACAAAAAAAAAACAAAAAAAAAAAACCGATAGGATAATTTACACATTCTTATGTTCTTAAATGCTTTAGGAATAGAAAAATGAACAAATTATATTGACACTCTTGAGGTTAAATCAAAATATATATCAATTATTTTTATATGTTATAAAATTACAGTTACATCCTTAAAAAGTGTTAGACAATATTTTTTTAGGGGGTTTATATAAAAATTTACCCTCTGAATATGAGGCTTAATTGTAATCATGACTATAATTTTATGAATATAACTGGAATTTTATAAAAAAAATAAATAGAGAATATTCGTGTATTTTAGCATAATCTCGTAGGGTTGTACATGTAATTTACCTCTAAAAATATGTATGTGTTATTTAATTAACAAAAATTAACAACAAAGACCCCATGAAGGGCTTTTAAGTAATGTAGCAGTAAATTTGGGGAGTATTTGTTAATACCAAAAATATCAAGGAGGTATTTGGAAATTCCTCCAAAGATTGCACCTTATGAAAACCCTTACCCTGCATCATTGTGCCGCAGCCTTTGCTACACTAGGGTTTCACCTTCATCCCCAGCATCTCCGCAAAACCCTAAATCAGATTCCGCAACCATGGTCGCTGGCAAGAAAACCGTACGAATCGAATTCTCTTCTCGCACTTTTCCGATCGTCGATCTGTTGTTTTTCATTCTGTTGCAGTGTTTCTCAAATCAATCACTAACTTTTTGGCTACGTGTTTTTGTTTTTCTTCAGAAGAAGACTCATGAGAGCATCAACAATAGGCTGGCTCTGGTGATGAAGAGCGGCAAGTACACTCTTGGTTACAAGACTGTACTCAAAACCCTCCGGAACTCCAAAGGTGCTTTTTTTTTTTTCCGTTGGTTTTCTCTGAGTTCTGCAGGTTGTTGTTTAATTTTTGTGTTATTTGGCTGAAGATGTGTTGGGGTTTTAAATTTGAAATTTGAAAACCCCCCTCCAAAGGTGCTTTTTTTTTTTTCCGTTGGTTTTCTCTGAGTTCTGCAGGTTGTTGTTTAATTTTTGTGTTATTTGGCTGAAGATGTGTTGGGGTTTTAAATTTGAAATTTGTTTTCGTGATTGGTGAACTTTTTTAGGGAAATTGATTCTTATCTCCAACAACTGCCCACCGTTGAGGAAATCGGAGATTGAGTACTATGCGATGCTCGCCAAAGTTGGAGTTCACCACTACAATGGAAGTGAGTGACAAATCTCAATCTGTTTTGGAGGTTCTGTTGTTCATCTCCGTGGAATTGGTTTGTTCAAATTATAAATTCGGATTTCGGGATTAGGTAACATTGCATATATGTGTAGTTTATTATGATTGTTCAATAATGGGAAGTCTTTGTGTTTGAAGCCTTACATTCTGGTTACAGAATTGTAAGGAACAGCTGGATTAGAAGGGCTTTGATTCACCTGGTTTTTCTATTGGATGTTGGGACCATTTTGATTCGACTATGTTTATGTTTTCATAGGAGCTCTAGTAGGCAACAAACTTGACACTATATCGTAATTTCTAGATGCTGGATTTATTTCTGATGTTTTTATGTTTATTTATTGCCCTAGATAGTTATATTAGCTTTTATATGCTTTTCGGTTGAGCTTTATGACTGGAATTGGATATCCCCTTACCACCTAGATTTGATGCCTGGTATTTTATCTATTTTTCTTTTGCTCCTCGTTGTCTATCTATGTTTTGACTCTTAGAGAGCCTCTTAAGTTTTCGAGCTTGCCCACATTGTAATCTATTCGACAACTTAAATACTTGTTGCGGCTAGCCGCTAGAATTGTAGAAACTTATTCATGTCAACTGCTGGGACTGTTTAACATTATTCTCATTGCCTTTATTACAAGCTAACCAACTTTCTTTACCGTATTCTCAATTTGTTTTTGACTTCATATTCCAACCTTGTTTGTGTGGATTCACAAGTGTGAATAGCATGAAGAATCCTTGGGCTGGTATCTTTCAAACGTGGACTTGTAGATCCTTTATCATAATTATCTCAAACGTGCAGTTAATTAAGTTGAATCAATCGCAATGGTGGTGATTATTCCCTGGTATGTTACGGGGAAAGGTATAATTCTAGAGTGGGACCTGCGAATTTTATTGAATGATGGGAATAAAATGGGCTTCATTTGCTAAAGTAGATTACAAGGATTAGAAATTTGCAGTTTGCTTATGTTGGGTAAGTATTTAGATTTAGGAAATAAAAGTCCAAATAGGAAACTCATGCCTTTCTAGATTTTGTTGTCATTATTGGACTTTGCCCTGTTGGTGCTATTTGGCTATGCTGGGACGTACTACTATTTCATTGTTTTGGTACGATATAGATCGAATGGCTAACAAGAATATTCCCCCTTCGAAAAAAGGGGAAAAAGGAAAGGAAAAATGTTCTTTCTTTTCTCACTCACTCTTAATTTTCCAGATAATGTTGACTTAGGAACTGCCTGTGGGAAGTATTTCCGTGTTTCATGCCTCAGCATTATTGATCCAGGTACCAGATTAATTCTTGTTGTATTTAGTAACTTTCTTACTTTGACTGTTGTTTTGTGGCTGATGTTATCAATTGCTTGTGCACATTGCAGGTGACTCGGACATCATTAAATCATTGCCGGGGGAACATTGAAAAGATGATCTTATCCCTATAGTCTTCCTTTTGGATTTGTTGAAATGTTTCCTGTTTCTAAATGTAGAACATTATAAGAGTCATGGAAGTTTTGATCTTGAATTTTATTTATGCTGTGCCACTTCTTACTTTGGTAATATTCTCGGAGAAATTGTTCACCTTTAGTACTGGATTATTATCTATTCCTTATAAACTTCCATTGAATTTTCATTTTCTGTTTTTGATGGATCATGGATCCATATATTTTTTGTTCGGCCTGAGCTGTAACTCGCAGAGGTCATTGGAGGATGATCATTAGCTATTATCTTGATCTCTCCCAGAAAGCACTCTTCCCCTTGGCCCCTCTCTTCTACTTCCACATTAGGATCTTCTCAAGAGATTTATAGCAGTTTCTTAAATTTTGTCATTTTCACTTCTTCTTCTCGTTTTAGGAAGGACGTACATTAATTATTTTATCCATACTTGATCAGTATTCTATCAAGAATCATCTTTTAATCTGCTTTTCTGTTTTTCGGAGGAAAAAAAACAAAGGGGAAAGATTAATCCTAATCAGTAAAGTTTTCAAAAGATTGATCCTTATTTCATCTGAGGACAAAATGTGAAGAAGTTAATACTAATATCTTTTATCCAAACATAAAGATATTTTAGAATTATTTAAATGTAAATAGTGATGGTAAATTTGCATTAATACAAATAGACTCACATGAATGATGTAATGTGTTCTTTAATATTGATCATATCTCTTACTCAATAAATTATTTAGATATTTGCATCAGGTTTTAATTTACTATTTCATTAAATCAATGCATGATGCTTTGTAGATGATATCAAATTTGATTTGATGATATTGTCATCATCTGTAGTTAGTGCATCAAATCCGTTTCATATATTCCGTAGTTACTACATGAAATCCATTTATGAATAGGCATGTGACCACATTTAAAATACCATACCATTACATATACTTAGGAAAACATATTTAGTGAAAAAAGAAAGAACACAATTTTCTTTTATAAAATACATTATTATACATAAGTATCCAACATAGTGGAATTTAATTATGGTAGGTTTAGGATACGATTATCCAAAATTTAAAATTCATGGGAAACAATACTCAATTTTGCCAAACGAAATTGCCACTATTTAATATGTGAGAATCATATTACCTATACAATAATTCATATTATCGATATATTGATATTTATCAAATTCAAATTTCAAGAAAAGCATAAATTGTTACGATTTATACTTCGTTGCTCCATCAATAATATTCACTAGGGGAAACAATAAATTATTATGCATGGACTAAATATTTTCTATTTGAAGGCAATTTTTTAATAATATTATACGAATAATATAAGAAATAAAATATTTTTGTTTGATAAATATTCAAATTCATACCAAATTTGAGTGAAGACAGAAGATGCTCATCTGTAACAATAACTAAGAAATACACGTGCACATGACAATTCATGACATATATAGCCAAAAAAAACCCCAAAGTTTTGCTTACATCCTCCTTTGAAAAACACACATTTTCACACACAACACACAGTGGACATTACCCCAAACTCAAATTCTCCTAATCTCCCTCTGCAGCAGCAAACTACACATACCAAAAAGCACCACTCACTCTCACATTCTCTGTATAAATCCCCACATCAACCCCTCCAAAAGCTCACCAAGAATTTGTTAGGGTTTGTCACATAGCTGAGAACAATTCTTGATTTCTCTGAATTTCCCTCATGGCTTTATGGAACCACCTGTTTCTCTAAGTTTCTATCTGCCCACCTTTCTTTTATTTTGCTTTGGTTTGAAAAGACTTATCCTTTCTCCGTTTCTTGTTTTGATACTATCCCAACGCAAATCAGTTAATTTTCCTTTTTCCCCCCATTTCTTCACTGCATTTGTTAAATTGGTGATTTTTGCGGCGACCCTTTTGGTTATTTATCTTAAAAATCAAATCTTTCGGTTTTTCATACTTGAATTAGGGCTTTTATCTTGAATTCAATGCATCCTCTTTTGGGTTCTTCGGTGTTTGTATCTATATAGATACACGAAGATATACATATATATAGTTGTTTCTGTGAAGTGGAAAGTGGCGGTTGTGGAGGGAGGGCATTGGTTGAGGTGGGATGAATAGTGTTTTCAGTGAACAGATACTTGCCGACAAGCTTTCAAAGCTCAATAGCACTCAGCAATGTATTGAAAGTATCCTCAACTTATTTTTGTTTATGCTCTTGATAAATTATTGGTTTGTACATTTCTTTTATGGCAGAAAACTTCTGCATGCGTTGCTTTTCTTTTCTTTTTTTTTTTCCAGCTTTAATTTAATCGATAGAAAAAGTGTCCATACATTGTTTGTGTGTATGTGTGTTAACAAGTGAAATGGTTTAATTGAATGATGTGAAACTGATACAATCTATTTTGATACTCTGCTTTAGTTAAAAAGGATTGAAATTGATTGGAAATTGGTGTTCTTGCATGTTGCGATTGATCTTTCCTGGATAACTTTGCTTCCCTCTGATGGTTCTATTCAGTTACAATAGGATTTTATATTTGGTTTATTGGTAAAGAGAAAACCAGACTAAAATATACTGTTTTTGAATTCATATTGACTGTTCGTGGAACTAATGCTCAAGCAATGTTTCTTACTTACGTATACATATCCATTCTGTAGCATGTGGTTTGGTTTCTCATATCTTTTGTATGCTTTTGATAAAATCAACGTGGCATGTCTTACCCGTGAGTTTCTTTTGTGTGCTGTAATGCTATATTTGGTTGCATGTCCTGTTTTCCTTGAATATCTTCGGTATTAGCATACCACAAATTAATGAAATGATGAATTGGATATTCATTCCCGGTTCATCCATTTGTTAATTTAGAACACAAGAAAGTATTATTTGAGAATCGATGGTATGCACTGCAGATCGAGAATATGGAATGCTTTAATTTGGGATTCTACTATATAAAATCTTGAATATGTAATGGTTGCAATTTGAAACTTGCCAGGTTTTGGGGAAGTTATGCTGATTATAGAAACTTTATTCACTAATGCTTTTTCATGAGCATTGATTTGCTTCTTTCTTTTGTGATATACAGCCTCATTCCGATGTATTTCTTTGACTGTTCCATAGTTGTTAATGGCGCGCCATGGCGATCATCGCTCAGCCTCAGTGCCATTTTATAAAAGTGGCGCTGAGCTTATGGATGGCGCGCTAAATGGCGCAGAGGCGCACATCCCAGCCTTTTTGGGCTGGGGCCCAGTGTAAATAAAGGCTGGGCTTTTTGGCCGAGCCTTTGATTCAGCTTTTTTTTTAAAAAAAAAAAAAAAAAAAAGAAAATCAGTCAAAATTTAGACAAAATAGGGGCTGAAAAATCAGGGCTTTACGTTGCAACAGAGAGAATAAAAAGAATGATGATGATGATGAGATTGGGGATGATTTGGATTTTGATTGATGGATATTTTATATTTGTTTTTGTTTTATAATGATTATGTAGAATTTGTTTATCATCTTGCATGTTTTGAACTTCTTTTTTTTCTTTTTTCCTTAAGATTTGTTATTTTGCAAATTTCTTTTATGGTACGATGATTAAAATAATTTTTAGTGTTTAGATTTAATTATTTGTGTGTTATTGATGTGAATATATATTGATGTATGAAATATATAATTTATTTTTGAACATGTGCGCCGTGTTTTAAAATGCCGTCCGCCATGGCTTCAGATGACCCTTGCTCCATGGCGCGCCTTGCGCTATTAACAACCATGGACTGTTCCAAATTGTAATGTTAGTCGCACTATATCTTTGTTACTAGTGAGTACTCTATTGCGACCATTTCTGGATGTGATTTGGTTAAACATGGGCGTAAATGTCAAATCTGGATGTGAGAAATACTTTTTAGATTCTTTTAGATGTGAGAAATGTTTTGTGGCATTTATTAAATGACATAAACCACTGCCAGTCATTTTTCCATTTGCCTCATTCCAGAGATGGAGGTGAGGGGCACGAACGACAGAGTAGTGTAGCTAAGGTGATGAGCTGGTTTGAGCTATGAGCTAAATCGAAGGAGAGAGTGACTCTCGGGGAGAGGCACGAAAGACTGACAGAAGTGGTCCTACTGAGCCGGGGGGTCACGGGGGGAATAAAGACCCCAACCCAACTAAAGGCCTCAATCTTGGCGCCTTTCCCCTTGCCTTTGAGCTCCTTCTTTTTGCTTTTGAGCCCCGTAGCTATGTAGCCCTTGCAGCCCAGTTGCTTGCCTTGTAGCCTTCCTTATAGTAGACTATATGCCTTAATCCCTTGCTGTTGCTGTTGCTTTTGTCTTGCTGTCTTGTAGCTATTGCTTCATGTTTTTAACAATGAAAAGAAGGAAAGTGCATAAACTTTCGGTTTCATACTATTTAAGTTTACAGTTTTATTAGTTAGTCTTAGAGGTCCATCTTGCAGGAAATACTTCTATGCTATCATTCGTTTTTGTGTGCAAATAATTCATGGTTATACTATTTTTACCTTGATATCGGGTATAGCTTTATCGCACTGGTGCATATTTCACCGTAGCAAAGCAGAACTGGTTGTTGCAACATGGGATAAACAATTCCACAGTTCGGATATCGCCCAGAAAGTACCTCTTCTGTACCTTGCAAATGATATACTGCAGAACAGCAAACGAAAAGGAAATGAATTCGTCACCGAGTTCTGGAAGGTTCTTCCTTCAGCACTGAAGGAGGTAGCAAATAAAGGCGACGATCGTGGAAAGAATGTAGTATCCAGACTGGTGAGCTTTTCTTACTGTCTCGCTTGAGCATAAGAGCGTTGCTACTCTTACATCTCGTTTCTGCACTACCCCAAATTGGTAAAGTTGATTATTTTCATATGCTTTTGTTTTATGGAGTTGTTTGGAGACCCTATATTGAACTCTTGAGTTGTCATTTTATATATTGCTCTGTAACACGTCATAACAATCAATCATGATTCTTGACATATGAGCATCAGATAATCGAGTAGGTTTGGAGTTGTTGAAAATGACCATAATATCCTCTTTTTAATAGGTGGGCATATGGGAAGAAAGGAGAGTTTTTGGATCCCATGCTCAAAGCCTGAAAGATGCAATGCTTGGAGAAGAATTGCCTCCACCTTTAGAGTTCAAGAAGAAACGCTCTCGTTCCGTGAGAATAGTTAAAAAGGATTCAAGATCTATCAGGACGGTAGGATTTACCATTTTCACGCATTACGTAGGTCTTTTATTTACCTTATTGGCATCGGTGACATAATTTTGAATAATTGGGCATCATCTTTTGATTCTTAGACCTTGAAACGTTTTTCCTGAAACCAGAAATTGAGCATTGGTGGTACGGCGGAAAAAATCGTGTCAGCTTTTCATTCAGTGCTCAGTGAACAAACCAATGAAGATGAAGAAATGAGTAAATGCAAGTCTGCTGTTCATCGTGTGAAAAAGCTGGAAAAAGATGTTGATGCGGCATTAACAAAAGGTAAGCTGGTTACTAAGTGAAAGAACATTGTTGGTTTGGCTGGAAGTCATTCACTGTTAATAGAAAAACCTTCAGGAGGGAAAATTCAAAACTATATATATATATATATATATATAGTCGAAGGATCCAAGCGAGTCTTTCAGCAGTTTTGTTGTTGCATTATTATTCATGCCTCATAGTTTCGTCCCTTGTATTTAACTATCAGCTTTGCTGTTTTCTTCTGCAGCAAAGGATCCATCACGGAAGACCCTAGCCAAAGAATTGGAGGAGGAAGAAAATACTTTGAAACAATGTATCGACAAACTTAAAGTTGTTGAAACAAATAGAGTTGTTCTTTTATCTGAGTTGCGAGATGCACTTCATGAGCAGGTACATGATCACTCCCCAGTCAGGATCCGTTTTTGCTTGCTATTTTTTGTCTTGAACCTTTCATTAACATGCCATGTTTGATTTTGTGATTTTCAGGAATCTGAACTGGAGAATCTACGGACACAGATTCAGGTTTGTGGTTTGATGAATGGGCGTTGCTCAAGTTATTTTTGTTTTAAGATTCTGTAAGGTTGTCTTGGTACTCCTAGATTTGATGTGGTGCTCCGGTTTTGAGAAAGTTGTCTGTTTATTTCTATTCCACGATATGATCTGCTTATGAATACTTGGCTGCTGAAAGCAAATGTCCGTTAACTTTGACTATTAATGTACAAATTATGATTGTGACACTTTTTTGAAGTATAACGAATAAAGATAATATGTTGGCATGGTAACAGGATTTCTTTTCAATTTACTGGAGACTGTTGAAATTCTCGTTGCCTAGTTAATTGTTTATGCGAAATTCCATACTGTTGCAATAAGCCATGGTTGGCTTGTTGCAATTGATGTAGAACTTGGTGGCCGGTTATTTTTGCATCTTTATCATATCACAAAATCATTCTATTGACTAATACATATGCGTTTAAACAATTTTTCAGGTTGCACAGGCACAAGTAGAAGAAGCCACAAACATGCGGATACGATTGGATGAAGATCATGTATTCGAGTCAAAACCATCATGTACTTCAACAGATGCCAGTGCAAAACAAGAGCAAACATCTAAAAAATCTGCTGCAGCAATTGCAGCTGAGGTAGCAGACAAGCTTGCAGCTTCGAGCTCCTCCCAGTACATCATGACGTCGGTCCTTTCTACATTTGCAGCTGAAGAAGCCAAAAACGCTGGGCTGACGACATCTTCAACATCAACCACTTCTTTCTCATTGTCGTTTAACAGTCCAATGTCAAAATCCGAAAACCTCCGGCCTATTTCAGATCCTAATGTTTTCATGCCTCCCCAACTAACTCCTCCACAGAACAACCCTTACCAATCCATTGTCGTGCCCCAGCCCTCAATTCCAGGTCAAATTTCCAGCTCACAAGCCCACTATCATTCAATTCCTAACCCGACATCTCTGCAATATATGCAGCCATCGGGTGGAATTGCGGGATCATATGATTATGGTAGTCTTCCCCCTTTGCCACCCGGGCCACCTCCGCCAGCCCCTCCCTCATTCATGGTGAGCCCAATGGTCCCTTTGATGCAGCAACCATTGACAATGGGCCATCAGCAATCAACACTAGCTCAGCAGCAATCTATACCGATATCTCAACCGCCACCTGGACCTGCTGGTTTTCGGCCCCTAGCTCCAATGCAGGCACCTGGAATGGTGTATTATACCCACCCTTATCAGTCACAGTGACGCCAACATCTGGAATGGTGTATTATACCACCCTTATCAGTCACAGTGATGGAGACCTGACATTAGTTGACTATACAAGCAAAGCCTGACGAGTGCCTGTAAACTTGAAATTTTGTTTGTTAGATGACTGGGTAGATACAGAGATACAGTGATCAAAAAAACATATTTTGTGCATCGAACCAATGTATTTCCAGGTATGGATAGGCTTTTCATTTCTGTTTCAAGTTTAGTGTAATGCAGTGTATCTGTTTGTGTTATTGATCAATCATTGTCTTAAGGTTTTCCATGTTATATTGATGCAACTATAAGATGGTAATCTGAAGGCGCTGACAATTTTCTGATGCAATAGTTCTCAAGATGAGAACGTTCTTTTAGCCTGTAATGATGCCATTTTCTTCAAACCGCATCTCCATGATAGATTGCATATTCAAACTGTGAATATATTCTGCTCAAGAAAAGAAATTTATCTTTCCCATACTGAAAACGAGAAAATTGTATCTATAGATTGCTCCTGTTATTTGTATTTTCTCCTGCCAACTCTCTTACAATGATGGGGATAGTGGGTGGAATATTACAGCAGAGAAGAAATAAATCTTATTCTTACAGCCACCAGCGTGAAAAGGAAATCTATTAGAGTCAGCAGTTAAATTTCCTCCTCATAAGGAAATCTCTAATGAAAAGGGGCATATGGTACAATATTGCCATTACTGTAGATTGATGGCCTAAGCAGAGCCAAGCATGTGGTTTCTCCTTGAGCACTTCATCCACTGTCTTCTTTGCAAACTCTTCTGAAGGAGTAGATTTTGGGCCTTGTGAAAGGGTTGCTCTGGCTCGAATTGCTTCTTCAAATGGCTTGTACAACTTCCACTCAGGCATTCTGTTGTAGATAGCCAAGGCCGAGTTTCCAATATTCGACTTAATAGCTCCAGGGACAAGATTAATCACATCGATCCCAAAGGGCCTTAGTTCCAATCTGCGTATATGAATACATCGTTAATGAGAACTGCATTGGTTAAGGATCTTTGCATCACAGTTTACCGTCGCTGCTGCAATGAACAGCTCTAAATTATACTACAACGTGCTAGGTTGTGGATATATAGCGAGACAGACCATAGTTCAACTCAATCGTCCTCTCAAGCAAAATCAAGAACTTGAGCATTTGAACTAAAATAAAGGTAGCAGATGCTAGAATTTCTACTTCCGGGCACTATTCATCCAATATATGTTATCGTGTGGATGAACTTTATAAATCTTCCAATCCAACAAGGCAAGAACATCGCAAGAGAAATTCTAGGTCTGTAAATCCGACCACAAACACCAGTCTTCATAATAAAACGAGGCTAACAAAGTCCACAAGGCTTGGGGCTCATACTAATCAATTGTTGTATTGCCACATTTTATAATTGCAAAACAAATCCCATCTCTACTGAATTTAACAAGGCTATAAACACATACCTTAATGTATCAGAGACTGCATGTATAGCGGCTTTTGATGCAGTATAAGCACCTGACCATGGTACAGGGGCCAATGCAGTGACACTTCCAACGTTGACGATTTTCCCCTTCTTCCTGGATGCCATGTGAGGAACTACAGCTTGAATCAACCTCAATGTACCTATAAACATGAATATGCGGCACATTCTTTATCCAACACAAACAAAAATCTTCTTGTCATGCCAAAGAAATCAACTACAATGTATAATTATTAGATAAGTTAAGTCTACAACGAGATTTAAGCCTGCATAAACGTTATTATGAAATGTCAAACACCATTATTAATTTGTGTCTGCATCTTCATAATTAACACCAACACTTGATATTCTGCATTATGGCAGGAGAAAAACAAATTCCGAAACCAAAATTACTCCCAACAATTTATTTCATTGCAATAATCAAAAGTCTTTAGTTGGTTATACAGATTCCAAAGTTGAGTACACAATTCTGCTCACCAACACGACGAAAATAAACGAAAACATGGTGGTTGATGATACCAAAATATAGCTGATGGCCCAAGTTCTTCCCCCAGAGCAATTCCCATCAGCATTTCTTCTCAAACAATACATTCATAGACAAGAAGGACCAAAAACAAGTCCCCGTTCAAAAGAAGTACAATCTAGGATCAGGCTCAGTGCCCCAACTAGCTCAATCAAACTCTGATAATCCAAACAATCGTTTGTCGGTAACAAACAGATTACTCACGAGAAATATCTATATCCATCAAATCTGATCTGCGCTCCAAGTTCAAAAAATACTACCGACCGAGGGTCATCCAGATAAAATTAGAACATAATAGTAACAAATCCAAAAACCCATCAACAAGAATGTAAGAAACTTCAAAAAATCCAAAAAATGATTTCTTTACCATAGACATTAGTGTTGAAGGTCTGTTCAACGGCGGACAAAGGGACCTCGGCTAGGGGCCCAACGCACTGAACTCCAGCGTTGTTCACCACAATATCAATACGCCCAAACCTCTCGAGAACCGTGGATAAGGCGTGACGCACGCTCTCGTCGGACGACACGTCCAGGTCTTGCAGGAAGAACCTGGGATCCTCCTGGAAATCAGAGAGGGAGGCGAGTGAACGCGCAGTCGCTACAACCAGACAGCCCCGCGCGGCAAACTCACGGGCCAGGGCGTGGCCTATACCTCCCGCCGAACACCCCGTTACCACCACCACCTGCTTCTCGTAGACGCCCATTGACTCTGTTTTGTAATCAGAATTTTGGTTCTTTCTCAAGTTAAAGATTTGTTTGGATTCCAATTCTTCAATAGAGTCATAAATAAATATTCATCATATTAGCCCTCTTTTTATAGTGTAAAGTTAATTATTCATTTATTACAAAAGTATTAAATTTTTAGTTTTCAAATGAATATTTTTATGGTCTTATATAATATGAATTAATTCCTTTACTTAATTATATGTGTAAAAATAGCTAAATTTGATAAAAATAAATAGTGCCAATTTTAGAATGAAAAATGGTCATAAAAATATTTGGTTTTTGAATGAATAAAAGAATTTTATATAAAGGGGTAACAATGTCATTTTCATTATATATATAAGGTTTGAGCATATGCATATGAATCAAATTAAATAAATAAAAAATTATATTCTTAATTAACAAATGAAGAAGTTTGGCGCCGCTCTAATTTGAAGATAATTAATTACATAATAATAACCCTAATTATGCTATAAAATAACCTAAAAATAGGCCTCTAATTAACATCCAATCCAAACAAACCTTCCTAATATTCACTTTGGTTTTAACAAAAATGCACAAATTTAAAACCATTAACTAATTATAGTAATTTTTATTTTTTTATCATAATATAGTTTTAAGAAAATTAAATATTCTCGAAAATTTTGTTTAAATACTACTTATTGATAATTAGCAATACCTATATAAAACAAAAGGAGAAAATTTCATGTTTTTTAATTTAGTCTCATTTGTTACAATTTTCTCATATTGCATTTTATAACTTTCTCAATATTAGTCTTTACGTGCATTTATCACCCAATAATTAACGAAAAAAATGCTAACAACCCTGTTAATTAATATTTGTGATGACTAAAATGGAGAAAATTTTCAACTTGTATATGAAAAAATCTTAATAAATGAAACTAAATTGAAGAAAATCCGAGTAGAAACAGTACCCTTAAATTTTCTTTATTAATTGACATAAAATATGCACAACTAACCAAACAGCTCATTTATTGTCTTATTTAGTTGTCACTGTTTTTAGCTTAGCAGTTACATCTACAACAATTTTCCATCTCCCTCAATATATATATGTAACTTTACATTCCTTGCTCACTTCATCCCTGTACACGTATAAGAGAGGGAAGACGTATGCATATTACCTATTTTGTGCCAAATTTTATATAATATTTTTTTATTTTAATTTTCCTCTCTCTACCTCTACAAAACATAACAAAATAAAACCAAACATAACAGGATTTTTGTTTATTTTGGGTATATGTTTACAGGTACTGTTGATAATTGATGACATGCTTGCTTATATGTTGGAGCATTTATGGGCCACATTTTTTAGGCTTATAAAACCCCATGTGGCCCGGGTTTGATGCACTTCTTGCAGGGTTTGGGATGGGTTCGGGTCGAATAAATTGAAACTTGGCCGGGTTGAGATGTGTCTCGGATTTTATCTCGGACCATTTTTTTTTTTAAATTCCATTCATCTCTCATCTAATTTCTTTATAATTTTTTAATATTTTTTATAACAAAAAAAATAATAGTAAAAATAAAGTTGATCATTGCAAACCTCCGTCCGAAAATCACATAAAATAATCAATCATCAAAGAGAATATTTATAATTTTCAAAAAACGAGCAAGTATTTATAATTATACCAAATCTCAAGAAAACTCATTATAAACTTACTCTAACAAGTATAATTAATTAAACACATCCGATCAAACTTGATCTGAATCAAAATTTTTGAATTATTTATGTGACGATTCAAACTTTCCATTTCTACAAGAAGTCTTAACCATGAATTGATGCGATTGGACCTTAACCAAATTAAGAAAAATGGACTTTGTGTCTGATTGCATGTTCATGCAGTTGGCTCCTCATTGGCTTTTTCCTTGGGACGATAAACTTATAAATTCTCGATTAATATTAAACAAATATTTTTTCTTAAAAAAGGGGGTTTTGTTTGTGGAAGTGATGAGTGGTGCTGCTTTTGTAATGATTTTTAATTATTGAAAACCAACCAATTAACTAAGCAACGTCGTATATAGTGTAAACGGAATTGGATTTTTTTTTTGTAAATTGTGTTTTCTCTCCTCTTCCATTCAATATATACACATCCTATATATAAAAACAACATGATGTATTTATTTACAGAAAATTTTTATATATGTAACATGATGTGTATATTGAATATTGAAATATAAAATTATAATTTTAGCTCTGTGACTTAGGAGGTGACACTTTTATTCCTGTACGAATTGGTTTTCGTAATTTAATCCTATAAATTTATAATTTTGGTAATTCTAATCCTTTTTCGGCAATTTGAACGGAAATTGCAATTTACTTGCAACGTTAGTCCTAAAAATAATTCATGCAAGACCAAAATGCCAACTCTCCTAAGTTGTAGGACAAAAAATGCCAATGTCCCTAAGTTACAAGATAAAATTATAATTTAATTAAATTATGTGCAAGTCACATGTAATTTTCTGGCCAAATTAGTCGAAAAATGATGAAAATTACCAAATTTTTAAACTTGCAGAACTAAATTACTAAAAGTAATTCATACAAGACAAAAAACGCCAATCTCAATAAAAAAACCGGAGTAAAATTATATTTTTTCTAAGAGATTGAAATACATTTTGCAATAAAAAAAAAAATCCAATACCATACACGAAAAGCCAACTAAGCAAGGACAAAACCATGGGCCATGTTAATAATCATTGGTCGGAAATTCCATCCAAACTCGATTTGGTTGTATTCTTGTTGTTTTGTTTGCCATGTGATTCAAATAGTTGCCACCAAGAACCAGACAAGTCTATTATATATTTTTCTTATAATTGGTCGGTTGGATCAGAATAAGAAAATACATATAGATCCACAACATAAGAAAATACATATAGGACTGTTGCTTTCGTTATAGTTGGTCGAAATATCGTCTAACTGGACAATAATTTCTGTATACGATTCAAATTCATGACATTTTAGTAGACCTTAAACCTAAGTCTTTGATGTATATATGTAGTAAGAACAAGCAGCCACAAGTCAAGAATTAATAACCACTATTAATTACAACAACATAAAAAAGAGGACGACAATTACAACTGAAAATGCAAAAACTGACAACGTTAACTACTTCAAACACAAATGATATCATCACTTTCTTGTTTCAAATTTACACACCCATAATCTACAGCAAACACCAGAATTACAAGTTAAATTAAGCTGGGAATAAGCTGCATGCAACTGCTATGCACTTATTTAGTCCTTCTGCCCTCCGGACCCGGGGCTCAAGTCAGGAGACATGAAGTTGCGAGGATGAACTTTCTTGTTCCTGCTACCTGCACTCTTATTACTATCACCAACACTACCGGCAATCGCCTTTTCGGATCCTCGTTCCTGCTCCATTCTCATCAGCTTCTCTTTCTGCCGCTTCTGCTGCACGTAAACGTGTGCGTAGCTAGCTCCAGTCGACGACATGCTGCGCAAGAAAACTTAATTATATAAGCTGTAAGTAGTAGCTGATACACTTAAGTTGCGAGTTGTAGCTGTTAGCAACGGACCGATTGCGAGGGAATTTATAGGCAAGATGAGTTGGTTGGCATTCTGATCAAGACATCACTTAGCTTATAGATTAACAAAGATTAATCAGAAGTGGGGGGAACTGAACATTTATAAAATTGAAAGGTGGCTAAGGCATTATGATCATGCATTTAAAAGGATTAATGGTGTTGATGATAATATGGTTAGGACAATAATGGGGTTAGCTGTCAGCAGACTTTCTTCGTCCTTTCCTTGCAATTTCTTTTCAACTTGTATGTGTGTCTGAGTAAACCATAAACCACTAGAGTACCTAAGTTAGTTGTTTGTGGTTTGTCTAAACATTTCTAGCAAAAAATAATGTCACTTGCTAGAGCTAATTAGGTTGTTTTATTGCTAATCCCATGTTAGATTTCACAAGTTTTAATTAATTATATTAAATTATGATAATCCGTTTCCGTGGTGATTAATTAATGTGATTATCGCGTTCCTTTCCTCAATCCCGAACCTAATATTTCATCGATAAATCTAACTGAAAAATCTCATGAGCATGTATATTATATAGGATAATTGCACTTTCTTCCCATGAAATTTGATATAATTACACTTAAACCTATGGTAGTTTAAAAAATTATATTTAGTACTGCAAAGGTTTGCTCCCGTCTAATAAATAACTCTATCTTTTAGTTAAAATTTACTGAATTTATTAATATATATATAACAAAAAAAGTGAATGAAAATCGATATTTATCGTCATTGACTTATTATTAATTTATTACAAGTCAACAAATCTTTTGTGATTAAACTACCCATATAATGGTGAAGACAACTTCTTCACATGCATTAACGTGTGAAGATGTATAAAAAAAAATTGATCATAAAAAGATTTATTTGACCGAAAATAAATCAGTATTAAGCCAATTGGGTGTAAATATAGATTTTTATCTATTTTTTCGTTAATATCATTAAATTCTGTGAATTTTGACTAATGGAGTGACTCATTTGTTAGATAAAAGCAACTCGCAGGGGTACTAGATGCAATTTTCAAACCTCAGGGGTACTAAATGTAATTCTCCAAACCACATGACATATAATAACACCAAACTTCAAGTGTGGAAACTGCAATTATCCGTATTATATGTATAGGAAGGATCAATTAATGTTATATATATGAAGGGTAAATTACAACGAACTCTTTTGAAATTTAGCATAATCACAAATTTGCCTCATTGTTGGACTGCCAAATCATCAAACTCTTCGGAAGCCCTGATTTAGGTGTTGACATGGCTAATGACGTTAAATTTTCTAGCCAAATTGACAAAAAATGACTAAAATTGCCACAATTTATAAAGTTACACGACCAAATTGTGAATTTTAATTCAAACAAGACTAAAATTGCCACCTTCTCTTACAGGACTAAAATTGCTTATTTGCATGTCAACTAAGGAGGATCCGCCTCGATAGACGACAGTGCTGGCCGTGCAGGGTTTGTCACCCGATTAGCCTTAATCCTTGTCAACTTTGGCTTGAACTCGTCAGAGTCCTAGTTCGCCTAGAGGGCATGCCAAATGTTATCTCCCAACCAATTGGGATGTGTAACCATCACCCTGGCTTCAACAAATATTTACTAAGCCAGGTGCTTGCATAGCTGTTGAAGATATTATAGATTGGTCTATACGGGCAGTCCCACCAATATACGCGCTGCAAGGCAAGAAAGCAATTGAGTTATCAGTATGACAAAAATAAATGTGATATCAAATTCTAGTAAGAAGAAATTAAAATTTGCATACCTTCAGCTCCTCAAATTTCAATTGTTATCTGTAACTGATGTTTTGATGGGTTCAGGGAAAAAATATGGCCATTATAATTATAGCGGTTGATATATAGCCATTAGACCAGTTTTCAATGGTTCTTGGGGCAATTTTTGTAAAGGCATATAGCCGTTGAAAGATAGTCGTTAGATCATTTGGGATGAATTTTGTAATGATATAATCTAGTTGTTAGAAATTAGTGCTCAGAATTTTCTACTATTACTTTTCGACTAAAAATCCATGTTGAATATAATATTTTAAAATAAAATTTCCGATGACCAGCCATCGAGAATTTCTGTTGGAGCCTTACCTCGCCAAAAAATGCCAAACTATTACAAACTGTCGAAGATCTTCGACGGTCGATGTGCCATTTGAAATTCCATCTCAAGATTCAAACAAATATATGTCCGACGATTAGCGACGAACATACTTTAATTCACCCTATAACATCATATAAACAGAAGATTAAGAAAACTCATACAACACATATATTATATTATGCATGTCTAATTATAAATACTAGTAAAATATAAATTATATGGAAGAAAATATAAAAAGTATTATGAAATCACTTATATATATCATGATAAGTCTTTACTCAATGGTATTATTTTAAAGTTGTTAGTGTACATATAATTCATAAATGAACATTATTTATTTATTTTATACAAATGAAATAAAATTCGTTTTTATACATTATATTTCAATGTGCTTTTTGTTATTTCCCTATTTATCGTATCCAACATATCGTGAAACCTTTCTTTTATAAATGAGTGTAACTTAAATTTTTTTATAGGCTTCGCTTTTTAATTCCATGTCAAGTAATCACATTTTTTTTAATAATAAATAAATTACAACAATTCATCTTAATGTACTAATAATATTTTAATTCAATAAATATATCAATATGACGAATAGTGATAAATAAATTGCAACAGCTCATATAAAATAAAATAAATATTCATACTTTTGGTAAAACTCGAATCCATAACTTAATATTTATTTACAATTAAGATCTCAATTCTCAACCTTAATTTTAACTATTAAATTAAAACATCATTCATAAATAATTAATCACATCTTTTAAAAGTCGGAAAGTTATTATTTTAACATATATATATATATATATGTATTGCTTTAAATGTGTGGCTCTCATTTTCAGCCAAGAATGGAAGTTGACCCTCCATTGATTGGCTCTCTTTGTCACTTAACTTTTTGCACCTAAGTTAGGTCCATCTTTAATTTAACAAGGCCAACTTTAATCAAATTTGATATAATTATAAAATTTTTGTGATGATTATAAATATTTTTTAATATATAATAAAATTATATAATTTACAGATAGAGTCCTGAAATTATCAAAAAAATTGCCTTTACTGTTTTATCTTTTCAAACAAAAATGAAAATTTATAAATAAATTGGACGAGATAGATAGAAAAACTTGAAAACTTGTACAAAAACTAACCACTTATTCCATAAATTTTTTCATAATCATTTAAAAAATAAGTATTATTATAATTCATAGTCCACAAGGTCATTTTAATCAGTTCACAATAAAAAATAAATGAGAATCTAATAGATATATAACAAATTAGGCTAATTATTGAATGGCCGTTATAATCAAAGGAGGATTGATATGACACATTAAATTCTCAGTACCTTATGTCTATATCAGCACTTTTTTGTGAAAATAACATAAAGACTTGCAGAAATAATATTAGTATTACTGTTATTGTGCATGGAGTAGGTTAAGTTCGTCACTACATACACAACTTCAGAACCGAAGCCATTTATTTACAAGTCTTTGATGATGAATTTTTAGATAATAAAAAGATAATGAAAAATCTAAAATTACTATTATTTAATTTTATGGTGATGTAAGATTAGTAATTAAGAATATACTGATTAATTTGAAGACTTATAAATTTATCATTACAAAAAAAAGTTTAATATAAAAAATTACAAGTATTAATAATTTAATTTGAAGTATTTTCATCATTAGTTATCATGCAACAGAAACTACTTATATATAAATATATTAAATTTTCAAAAAATTAATATGCTATTATATTTTTCTTTTAGTACAAAAAGTTAATGATAAGATTAATATAATTTAATTAAATTTTTAAGTTTTCTATAACAATTTTTAACGAGGCTGAAATTCATAATCTCGTATTTATAGGGTTCATGTTGCAAAATTACTTTGATTTTTTGTGGGGCGATATAATTATTTTTCATTTGAGCGGGTGTTTTTTGTGATTTTCAGAGAATGAATATCCATTCATAATTATGTCAAACCTCAATATAGAGAGTGTTTGCAAAAATTTTAGAGAAGTGATTTTTGTAGGAAAAATTAAAAGTTGTAGTAGAATAAAAAAATGGGTAGTGTTTATAAAAAAAAAAGTGAAAAGCAGAAAAAACTAAATTGGATAGTGTTTGGAGAAAAATCACTTCTAAAATAAATTTAATTGATGAAAGACTGTTTTGTCCCTATGTGTTAAAAAGAGACTAATTTTTTTGCTTATTATTTCACTTGTTATTTATCACTAATAATTATTCTTTTATAAAAAAATATAAATTTTATTTTGATTAGTATTTCATATTTATATCTTCAAAACTATTAAAAAAATATAGTTAATTTAACAATGCTTTTACTAAGTAATGTTCATTCATACACAAATACTGAACTTACATGACTGAAAAAAATAATTATTTTATTAATTAATTAAATAATAATATGTGAAGGAAATAATATAATTAGATGATATAGTGTATAAAATATAAAAAACTTAAAATATTAAATATATAATAGTGTAAATTTAATGATTGTTAAAATTTAAATTATTTGAAAACTTCGATATCAACTATAAATATATAATTTTAAAAATAAATTTAAAATGGTAAAGTTGAATTAAAATTATTATAGTAAGAGTAAAGTAGTAAAAAATAAAGTTGCATTTATTTACAAAAAACACGAAAGCAGCTAAAAGTACCGTCCAATGTGCTTTTAGCTTTTAATCTAAAAGCACTTTTCTTTGCCGTTTTAGAAGCAGAAGCAGGTATCCCAAACACTTCGGAAATACTTTTAGAAAACTAGAAGTTGAAAAGCGCTCTGAAGCGTGCGCAAGCACTCCCGTAATTTACCCTAAATAAAATTAATGCAAAAACTTAGCTTATCTATTATGGCAAAAATATTTGTTAAGGCACGATCGACAAATATTGTGTAGTCACAATCAATAACTTATTTATTTTTAATTATAACATTAATTAAGGTTAAATAATCTTTACTTTTTGTAGTGAAATCATCTATATATCACTAAAAAGAATTCTTAAAACTAGGCGAAGCTTTAACAAGCACATATATATAGTTATAATTACCCTTTAATTATTAGTTTGTAGTAAAGGGATGATAAGCTAATGCAACAATTAGTTGACCTTATCAAGAGAATAAATTAACCCTCATTATAACAAGTGGGATATGGGGATCACTGCTGCCCTCCCTTCACTCAATAACATTTTAAATATTAACCCAACAACAAGGGTTTTTTTTTTTTAAATTAAACCACCCGGGGTGGGGAGAGCTTTTCGGAGTCCCCAACCCTTCTTTATTAAGATTAGAAAGTGAGCAAATTTACGACGGGGAGTATCTACTCCCTATCATTTCTAAGAAGCTGTAAAAAAAAGGAGTACTACTCATTTACAAATAATCACCAAAAGCATAAATAAGGAGTACTACTCCCTTACAAAAAATTACAAAAGCAAAAAGAAAGAGTACTACTCCCTTACAAAAAGTGCTAAAAATGGAAGACGAAGTTGAGGACGGTGATTCAGTGTGTCAAAAAGTTTCTGCCACTACACTCGAATCATCAGTTCCAACTAGTCCTTGCAAACTAAGCTATACAAGCAATCCAACAATTGTCACAAAAGATTGCAACACCAATAATTGAGAGCGACAAAATGAGAGAGGAACTATACATTAGCCACATGTCACAAAAGTTGGCGAATACGAGGTTTCATAATTAAAAGTTAGAAATTCGAGTTTAATTTTGTTAATGTGTATATAATTTTATTATATTTAAGCGTAAATTATAGCTATCTCCTTTGAAATTTAGTATGATTATGAATTCATCCTCATTGTTTTATAATTACAAACATCCTCTTAAAATAAAAAATAATTATATAGCCCTTAGACGACGAAGTGTACATTACTACTTTATGCTTATGGAAATTTTTTCAAAAACTAGAAAAAAAAAATATATAGAACTAAAAATTAAGGGTGGGTAAAAAAAATAATCGATAAAAGAATATTAGATTTTTTTTAAAATATATAAAAATTATATTTCATAATTCAAAGGACATTTTGATTCATTCAACTTAAAAATTAAATAAAAATCTAACTAAAATTAACGAAATAAACTCATTATCTGATGAACACTAAAATGAGAATGATACTTATAATTTTTTAAATAACAAAGAGTTAGTTATAATTATTTCATACCTCATAAAGACAGTGTAATTTGCCCTATATTTAATGATTTAATATCAATTGGTAGTGGTCATGAAGAAGAGGTCAATCCATTGAGCTCCAAAGAGTGATTTTCATGATCACTTCCATGAACAAGAAGCATGTGTGGAGCCATTTACATGCATTTTCAACTACTTATTAATATATATATATATATATGGGGTAAATTACAAGGGATTTTTCTAAAAATTTTTATAATTACAAATATCTTTTAAAATTAATGTTCGATTAATAAATACTCCTCATGACAATCAATTGTAGGGGATATTTACTATCAGAAAATCAAACGAAAGGATTAAGAAAAATAGAATTTCTTGCATGTACTATGACTAGATAATCCACATCAATTACTATATATATATCATAATTATTTCAAATTTCAGCAGCATTTATTTAAGGAAAACCACGTGTCAGGATTCAGAAACGAGGGGGGGGGGGGGGGCGTTTCCACTTAACA